>NC_034605.1:65631235-65684037 GCF_900095145.1 Mus pahari | reverse complement strand
GGAGAGGAGAGGAGAAGGGAAAGAAAAGAATAGAAAAGAAAAGAAAAGAAAAGAAAAGAAAAGAAAAGAAAAGAAAAGAAAAGAAAAGAAAAGAAAAGATGACCAAACTGATAGAAAAAGGGTGTTGGTATTTTTAGTTGCAGTTAATTTGGGCAAATATCCATTTGATGACAAACAGATTGCCGTGGAAACAGTCAAAAAAGCAGGAAATAGGAAACACTCTATGCATCTCCTTTCCCACTAACCCCAAGAGAGTTCTTTTTATTTTGAGAAAAAAAGTAATAAAACTGTCCTGACTGCCAATATCCCCTTTACTGAAAGTTACTCTGGCCTTACTGGCTGGTGGTACTGTGTGCAGAGGCCCAGAACAGGCACATGGCCCGGTCTGTGCAACCAGGAGTCAACAGGGGTACACAAACACCACTGGGAACTGCTGTAGCCATCACTTGGGTGTCACTTCCTTTGGCCTATGAAGTCCTTAGTCCTTCCTTTTTCTGACGGGAGGAAATGGGGAGAATGTTCCAGAGGCCTCCACCCTTCCCCTAATGGAGTCTGCAGGGCAGTGACTATTCTCTGCCAGCAGCATTAGAATGCTCTAAGAGGACTGTTGGACACAATGGGTGGTATCTTTTTGTGACTCACACCCCGCTCGCCCTTCTCACTCATTTCATCTTCTTTCTGGACTCTGCAGAGAGAAGACGGGATCTGGGAGGATGAGACCACAACCTGCCAATACCGTTCCTGCTAGCTAATGCAACATTTGACATGAAAATTATCCTGCATAAAAAATAATTTCTTCCCCCATAAAAAATTCAAGAATGCTCATAATCCAGAGGGCATGGGAGTTTCAATCCTTAGCAATTAGGAAGCCACAGTCAGTCCACTGGGCTTTTTCCAAGGACCCTTTTAACTACTTGAAAGTGACAGCTGATTACCAAGTAACAGTGTGGCTCACCTATAAAACCCTTCTAAAATGTATCGATCCTCAACTACATAAGCAAGGCCATTCTGAGAAGCCTTTTTAATCATGCATAGCCCATTACTCATAGCTGAGATACACACAGCCCATTTCTTTAGCATCCAAGTAGGTTTCTGTTAGTAAGTCTGTGCTTAGGGAAACATATTAACTACTCGAAGTGAATTCTACCTGAGAACCACAGTTATTGTAAAATCTGCCCTCTATCATGGAGTGGAGGTGGGGTAGAGATCACATTACTTGTCTTGAAGGCTGCACTAGCTTCTTCTGTGCTCAGGACAGCAGTAGGTACTACACTGTGGGGCTGCTAGACTTTGCAAATTGAGCTTACTTGAGATCTCACCCCAAAGCAGCAAAACAGCTCTAGTGGCTTCCACTAAAATCCCCTTGGAGGAGCCAGTGGAATTCCCATCAGAACCCCAGTGTTTTCTGAAGACAGGATTTCAGGTAGAGCAGGCTGGTCTCAAATTCCTTCTGCAGCTGAGGATGATGACCTTGAAGTTCTGATCATCCTGTCCCCACTTTCTAAGTTCTGGAATTACAGGAAAAGCATCAATCCAGGACAACTTCTAAGTGAGACTGGAAAGTGTGCTTCTTACACAACTCTGATTCATCTAGTTGGTACCTGCCAGAGCAGTGTCTGTGCAGTTGCCTGCAACTTAACACTGGGGGCATTCCAGCTGGCTTGAAGACACCAAGGAAGTATTGCAAACACCCCAGTGGCCTTTACTACAACTGCCATTCCCTATCTATCCTCAGCTCTAGGGCTCCTGTCTTCTTCATCTAAAAGACAAATGACTATAAGGCCTGAAAACTAGAAGGCCATCACTTATAGCATTAGTGCCATGGTTTGTGAACAATGACACACGGGCAGCATTCTGAGGCTACCATAGGCTTGAGTGGTCAAGAGAAAAAAGTGGAATGTGAGATTTCATTCCACCTGTGTGACTCCATACCCCAGTGTCGAGGACTCTAAGGAGGGGGGAAAATGCTAGATTTCAGCTTAATTGAGCTGCTGACCACAGCATCACTTTGTTCTCAGGAAACCACATGTTCTGGGAAGAGAAACGAACAGTCCAACCACAGTTAGCATGACTAAGAAAACCAAAGTAAAATAAAGGAGTGGGAAGTACAACATCCTTTGAAAATGGGAGCTTTGACTGAACTACTGTTGAAGCAGCTTCTGTCCTATTTCTGGATAATGCCCTAAGATACATTCTAGCACAACCCTAAGATACATTATAGTGGGCTGTCTACAAACCAAGGAAACAGCCCACTTGCTAGTAAAGGTTTTCATAACACAGCCCCGGCATGATCTGCTTTTCCCCTAACCTTCATGTAAATGCTATAATATATGAAACCTACACAGAGGTTCTTTCTGTACTAGCCTGTGACCTCAAAATGAGCTCGACATAAGAAGCAAGTGAGGAGTAGTGAATCTAGGTTCATATCTGACACAGGAATATCCTGGGGCAGAGTCTATGGAGAACTTGACCAGGGGAGCAGGGCAGTGGTAGCAGAGGCAGGGGGTTATACAGTTCCAGGCCAGACAGGGCCACATAGCATGACCAAACAAACAGAAAATGAGTATGGAGATGAGCAAATCAAAGCAATGAACCACCTTATTTTTTTACCTTCTGCTCTGAAGCTCTGTCTGTTTAACCCTCACTGTTTCCATCTAAGCTGCCCCCTCGATGGGCCATGCTGCCAATGACTTTGCATTACATACAGGCAGTTCCCCTAAGGCTTGGTCGGCTGGTGAGTCAAAGTCAGATGCAAACCGTCAGTTCTGGGAACAGTATCTGCGGCTTCAATCCAAGACGGTAGGCTGGCCACAAAGCAGGCCCCAGCCCAGGTCAACAAAGCTCTGAGACCAAAGGCCAGTTAGGTGGTCTGCATATGTTCCACACATGTGTGCTTCTAGGCACACACACAGCTAACCATTGTACACACACTACAACATGAATTCTCTACCACTTGATATCCCCAAATCAATCAGGTTTGTCTTCTGACAGTCTAGTGTTTGCTCATGAGGCCATGCTATTTCTAACTATTGATGATATCCCCAACCATCAAATGCAAGGTATCCTGGGGCTCTCAGAGCCAGTATGACCTGGCACCCTCCCTCCAGTATTTTTTATTTTGTTGAGGGAATAAAGGGAGGGCGAGGAAGCCTTTAAGAGTCTGATCAGCTCAGCCCCCACTCTCCTGTGTGCTCTCCACCCACTTAGAGCTCTGTCTTTCTGTGTCTACCAGCAGCTTTTCCCCTAACTGCCTCCTCATTCTGCCCTCTGGGAGTCCATAGTTCTAAGGTAACAAACCTGCACATTCCATGTAGACCATTAACTTTATCACTACAGTTTTGGAGATGGTTTGATTTGCCCAACAAGCAAAGTCCAACAAATTGTAAGAAAATTTCACAGGCGTAGCATGTTACAAAGTACCTCTCTAGAACATTCAAGGCCTTGAGCACCACACAGAAAGAAAAAAATTTCCCTAACTAAATTTACAACTCATCAAGGTATGAACATGTACAAACATGAAAGCATTACAGAAAAAAAAAAACAACTAGGGAACATAGCCACTAAAAATATTTGAAGACTGTGGGGAGACCAGTAGGGTAGAGCCACGCTGCATTCCAACATAAGATGGCCACTTATGTTTGATTCAACACACACCCATACCACAGCACACACATAGCACACATGAATACACATGCATATAATATACATATACTCACACACACATACCATACAGCCACAGAGAAACATACATACCACACATATACACACACACCACAACATACACACAGCATATACATGTACATAACACACATACATATATACACACACATACAACACACACACAGCATATACATGCACATAACACACATACATACACACATACCACCATACACATACACCATACCACACAGCACACTTGCATGCACACACGAATAACATACACATACTTTTATGCTACAGCTCTTTGGTCTGTGACAAACATCATAGAAACTTCCAATAATCTGTACCCTATAGACACACCACTTTAATGTCTCGTGAAGATGCCTGGCTATTGCAGCAGCAGCAGTCTTTCCTGTCCATTCTTTGATGGTGAGCCAGTGCAATCTGTGCCTGTGCATTCCTAAGCAAGCCACAGCATAAGGCTTCCCTTTGGGAAGGCCTTGTAGGGGTACACTAGATTTCTCTCCCATCTCCCTCAGTCACCAGGACCCATACACAGCACGTCCAGTCTCACATTTCATTTACCATCATCCAGAACCCCAAACTGATCTGCTTCCACCCATATGGGTGTCACAAACAACTGGAAAATTCAATAAAAAGGAGGCAAAGGAGAATCAGGCCACCACACAGCCTAGGAGAGCATGCAGGGTCTTGTAACTGCGGTAAGCATCTGGCCTGGGGAAGCTGTGAGAGAGATCTTAAGCTGCCCACTCCTTACAGCAGTTGGCAATCACCTCCCTCTCTTCTTAGGAGGCCCATACGCAAATGGGCTCTAGGATCTCAGTGATAGTTAGAACAGAACAGAGCTTGTTCCTCAAGTTGCTTGATTTGTGGCTTTTCCAGTTGTTTTTGACAGCTTCCTGCTGGTGATGATTTTATTTTGTGAACTTGCCTCAATTCTGTAGTCTTCCTAACACTACAGCACAGTACACGGTGAGATTTCCGTCGGTCCAAAACACTAGTCTTCTTTAACGCTCTGAGCCTCTCAATATGACCAAGAATATCCAGGGGAAACAGAGTTCACTTTTTATAATAAAATGAATTAAAACATGACACACTTCTGCTCTATGAAAGGTAAGGAGCTGGGATCGTCCGTTTCTCTGGCTGCGCAGGAGCTGTGCGCTGCTAACTGTATATGCTCCAAGTGCCCACAGTGTCTGAAAATTGAAAGAGCTTGGGTGAAGAAATGATGCAAAAACCAACCCAGCATAAGAACTGACTATGGATCCACCTGAAATGCAGGACTGGTAGAAACAAAGCCATCGGCATCATGAAAATCGTTTCAGACACTCGATGGAAGAGAGATGGCCTTCACCTATTCCACACAACAGGGCGAAAGGGACACAGGGAAGGCTGCTGCTCCGAGACAACAGTTTCCCAGAGTAAGGTCTGGACGTGGGCAGGCTGCATTTGCTGCTGGTAGAGAAGAGAGATGGGAGCAACCAGGGCTGAGCTTACTTCTCAGGCTGTAAGTATGTGTACTGGCATGTTCTCTCTCAGCACACAGAGGGAGAGTCCCACTCCACAAGCCTGTGGACCATCAACCTTTCTCGCCATTTTTGAGGAGGGACCCTAAAATGCACTAAGTATTTAGTGAAAGCCAGGTGTATATGCCAGGTCACTTGCCTAATTCCCACCAGGCTCAGAAGGGGCGCATAACTAATTTTTCTACAAGATGACATGGGGTCCCTAATCTCGGTAAAGCTGGACTCTGCCTATAGTCTAAGGAACACAGCAGAAAGACAAGAGGAAACTCTCCAGGATGCAGGATCCTGGCTGGCAGCAGCTTTAGACACAGTACTGCATCAGACACCACTCCACACAGGGTGAGGATGGGACATCTTTAGAAGACAGAAAGGAAGCCACACCAAAGAAGGCTTCCAGGACACAAGAGCTCTGTAACAGAAAGCAGGCTGCTACAAGCCAGCTGCCTCGAAGGTATGGTGGCTCACTTAGGGAAACACCCAGATTTCCAACTGGAGGCACAGGCAAGGGGGTCAGGGACTCTGGGGATCATCCACACTGCTGCTGGGGATGTGAAACAGAAACTTCTGAAGTCGGCTAGGCAAGCACCTGCAGCGGGCAGAGCCGCTCTAGCCCAGAGTGCCCCACAAAGAAAAAGAAAACACCTACACAAGGACAGCTTCCTGTGGTTCAGCGAAGCAGCACTCATAACATAAAAATGGCAAATATGCCTAACAACTTGTAAACAGATAAACAAGATGTAGTAAGTCTGGCTGTGGAATATCACTGCAACAAATCCAAACAACAATCTCAGAAGGAGTAAATTGCTGACACACAGAGAAATGTCGGCCAGAGTCCCAAACTAGGGAAGACACTTAAGCCGTCTGTAAGTCAACTGCAATAGAGTTTCTAGGAAAGGCAAGCTATGAAGTCAGAAAGCATAGAAATAGGAATAGGAACGGGAATGGGTCAGAATCTGACACAAGAACTCCAGATGATAGAGACATCTGAAATTGGGCTGTAGGTCTGCAGCTGCAGGACTCACCTCAAGCATTGGCCTGGCACGCTTGAGACCAGGGCTCCTCTCTCCCTCAAGGTTGGCCATGACAGTCACACAATTACATAAGTTTCTTACAATGCAAAATACCGCACATGTGTGAATTTTTAGGCATGTAAGATCTACCTAGCTCAATAGTCATTCAGAGACTCAGGGCTGTGCTTTGTGGGCTCTGAGGCAGCCAGCATCCTTTCTCTCCACATCAGGAAGAGATGTGAGCTGTACCTTTGACACTGAACATGAATGTGAAAGTTAGGGCCGCAACAGGAGACCACACTGCATGTCTATTTCCAGATTCCTTCTTAAAAAGCAAACACACACACACACACACACACACACACACACACACACACACATCTTGATCATTTTCCCCCATTCTACATGGTTCTTGGTACAAGCTAATCCAGTTTTCTTCCCTCCTTTCACATACATAAAAATCAGTACTTTTCCATATGTCTGTTTAGAGTGCAAGGGCTGAGAAGTCAACACTTTCAATTTGTGGATACATGAGACACTGAGACTCACAGGACCCATCATGCCCATTCACTTTGTATCGTCAAAGAGCCACTAACTTAAAAATAAACAAACAAAATGTTAAAAAATAAAAGAGATCCCATTTTAGCTATGGCGCTGGGAACATCAGATGCTCTCCCAGTGCCAGGACATAATATCCAAAAACTCACAAGAGAACGAAAGTTAGGAGAACTATGAATCACCATCCCCAATACTGAAACATTTTACTTCTTTCTTTGTCTTAAGCCAAATGTTTAAAGGAAAGAAAACAGAAACCCAACCAGTGAAAAGAAGAGGCATGTGTGCTGGAACGAGGAGACAGGGAACCACCCACACCCAGTGGAGCCTACACTGGCCGAGTTGTGAGCAGAAGACAGATGCTAATTTCACACTTTATCTGTCCAGGATGACCATCTGAACGTCCACCACAGAAATCACGGACCCCTCAGTTCTACAAAACAGCCAGAGTTGAGTGAACTAAACGCATCAGTGTCCTGCGGTCAGTCTGGAGGAGACCCACAGCTACTGTCGACCTACTGCGCTCATCCTGCACCTGAGACAGGGACCTCGTTAACTTTGTTTTCCAGTCTGCTTTCTCCAATTACTTCTTATAAACTCTACTCCTTGCTCAGGATTTTGTATGTCATGGACATGAAATGAAGTTAGTAATGAAGTTGCCTAAATAAACACAATTTGGTGAATAATGATTCAGAGATGAGGTCACACTGGCCTGGGATCTCTTGATCATCCTGACTATTAAGTGTTGGCAGAACACAGGTGATAGGCTTCAGTCTCACTTGCAAAACCTTAGGGGATATATTGTAAGAACGATGTTCTCAAGGAAGAAGAACAACACCACTGCTCACATGCAAATCAATCAAAACCATTCCCGTCCCTGCCTACAAATCAGACAAAAGTATTAAAATGGATTCAGTTAACTCGGTTACTCCATTTCCCGCCATAACTTCCAGCCCAGGTATGCGAAGTGTTGTGTCGTCAAAAGAAGGTCCAGGCATGCAACAGGAGCGCGGGATGTTCTCGGGTGAATGCATCACACAATGGAAGCCTTTGCTTCTGCTGTGCGGTTTGGGTTATTTCTTGCATATTGCTTTACAACTGATTGTTGGTGTGTCTTGTGTTATACCTTCGCATAGCCAGAAACTATAGCTCATGTTTCCTTGGCATTTCCCAGCAGTTTTTGACAGAGGGCTTGTTGTATAACAAATTCAAGACAGTGTCTGGGTAAACTGGCTGACATGAGTTTTCTATGTTACTCATCATCAAAGAATAGGTAGTTGTTTTTCTGTGTATTATTCTGTGAACATATAGCTGAAAACACATAAACCCAGGGTTTTGGAAGAGTAAAACAGAACAGAGATGGAATTTTCCAGCCGAGAGGCTTCAGAAAGCATCTTGCTCCTAAGTTGCCTTCCCTGAGTGGCACCCAGAGCCCTCCTCCACACCCCACACCCCCACCCCCACAAACATACAGGGCCAGAACCGCCCATATCTCTGTCAGTTCAGGTCTGCCTGTAACAGTTTCTACATTTCAAACGTCTTAAGCACAGAGTCTAGAAAGGACATCAGAATAACAGATTCAAAACACGTCATGTATCAAGTTATTCGGCTTTAAGTCTATACACTGAAAAGTCAAAAACTTATGTTCTTAACTTACAAACCAGAAAAATTAAACTCAAGGCCAAGTGGCAACTGTGGAAAGTGAACCACAATAATCTACTTTTACAGTAAGATTTTTGGAATTTAAAGAAAAAGAAATCCAGGCACCCAGAAAGGAAAACAAAAACCAACCAAACACCAGGTCACTCTGAAGAAAAGAAATGAGACCAAATAAATAACTACAAGTAAAGTTTAAGGACAAACTTAAAATCACACAGCCATGACTCAGTATTGTCACCATAACCCTTCCTGAGAAGCAACAACAGAACGAGCTTCCAAATATGAAAGGGAAGAGCAAACACCTAAGAGCGACCTAGAAGGGGTGGAGGGTGCCAGTGTCCTGAGGTCATATGTACTCCCTAGAAGGACAGTATACACCACTGCCCCTGCAGACGATGCCCACACATGAAATTACAGGAAAAACAGTCAGCTTGTTCACTGTTCAGACGTATTTACTTGGAAGTAAAAGGACATTTTGAGTCACATGATAAAGAGTGAAGGGACGGAAACAGTGTCTAATTTCCTTCCTGCTCACATCACACAATCGATACTAAAGAAAGGAGGGTGTTTATAAAAAGTACCCTGGAGAGCCAAACCAGACATTTCCCCAAATCCCCCCAAATGACAAGACCAACTCACTAGTTCATATGAAAGTGAAACTGAAGTAGGACTTTCACAAACCTGCCTGCCTGCCTGCGGCCTGTGGGGTAAAGGGGTTCTCAGAGGAAAACAAACCCAGAGGCCAGCATCAGGCTCAGCCTCAGGTTCTCCCACCTCTAAGCCCTCCTTCTAGAAGACCCTAAAGAGACTGTCTCCAGGAAAGCCAGGGAATCTTGACTGGTATATTTTCATGGAAAACCAGTAAAGAACAAAATAAATAGCAAGCTTAAACAAAATGATAAAAGGTTTTGTTTTGTTTTGGCCTTTTTGTTGTTGTTGTTGTTTTTTGTTGCAGCATCATGGAGGATGCAAACGTAAATACCACTGTGAGCTTCATCATCTAATCAATGCTACAAATACTTGTGAGGTCACATGTGGTCTTCTCTGAGCGGGGCTCTCAAGGTTGAATATATCTCAGATACACACTGGCTGACGTCTAGGCCACATACACTCAAGTGTCCGCCTGCTGTACCACATAATTAATGGAAACAATGACAGGTCCTAACCCAAGGTGACACCAGTAGGTGCTACTAAAAATAACACATCTTATTAGTGCCATATGAGCACAGGCACAAAACAGCAGCTCATTAAAATGCCTAAGATGAGAGTGAGTGCCAAGGAAAGCGTTCTGTCACAGGAATGAAATTAACGCTGCCTATAAAAGTAACTAAAAAGCCACAAGAATGCTCTTCTCCCACCTCCCTTTTCCACTCTTATGTTTTATATGAAAATAGCTTTCATCTTTTGAGTCAGGGAAGAATTGGTGGTGGCTGGCATCAAACACACTGAAATCAACACAAGTGTAATTATCTGCACACTCTCGAGTGTTTTCAAAATACATGCTGGTTGAGAGTTTAGAAATGCGCGCTTTGTGCTGGTGGTTAAGGACTAAGAATTTTAAGATACTGCCCAAAGTATTATTTTTGTAGCAGTTACTTGACTAGCTAATATTGCACCAACGTACAGAGTGTCCGATACAGTCTGCACTGTCTTTGTGTGGGGCTGCTGGTTGTGGCAGGCTTCAGTGGGACGTTCACGTCAGCTGCTGCACGTAAATCACTCAGAACTGGGCTTGACATACGGCAAATGTCAGCTATGGGTGCATTAATGGTTCCACTCAGAGAGGCTGTGAGGAGGTGCGTGGGGACGAGCGGGTGACTGTTGTTAGGAGTAAGTGCTGAGGGCAGCCAGTCATCGTCTTAATTTTTCCTGTTAGGCCAGTTTAAAGCTGGCAGGGATTTCAGAACACACAGAGATGTCAGAATCTCTTCTGGATTTAAGTTGTAGACTCTTAAAAAGAATCAGTCTAGGGAACAGATGAAAATTTAATGGTATAACATTACACAAACCAGAATGTCTTCCTGAGGCTACAAAAATATAGCAATTTTCTCTTGGTCCAGCTTAAAGAGAGCAAAAGATTTCAAGATCTTGCATGTTTGATCTGACATGAGATTTGGATATACAATGTTCAATATTATATTAAGGATTTATTATAAATACAAGGGCCGAAAGAGATGCATAAACAAGGCCCAGGTACACAGGATTACTTTAGCATCTCAGCAATACAGTAAACTGCATACAGACACACACCCTTCCCCGGCTTGGTTGCTTCATAGCAACTTTCATTAATTACTCTGCATCCATCACTCACATAAGTCCTTCTCCAAAGGCGAGGCCCAGGACACAAAGACACTCTCTGAGGAGGTGAAGGGCGGCTGGTAATTCATTAGAACCCATAAAGCTTTTCTATGGAAATCAAAAATCAATGAGGCTATTGTATGAGACCATAGCTCGGCAAGTGTGGACTAGTTATGGATTCTCAAAAAGCAACAGTACTCTTAAAAGAGGCAAGGGCACCATGCCTAGGAAACTCCAGGGGAGCCTTGCCTCAGGTATAAGGGCAGCCACCCAAACCCGCCAGGTTGCTGGGTGCAGGGAGTGGCTACCAGCAACGGTGGGTACTTGGCTGCATGCTCCCAGCTCTCAACGGTTGCTTTTACTGGCTTGTGCCTCAAGGGCTACAAGTGAATGAAGCCTATCAGCCGCCACTGGCTGCTGTGAGTCCAGTAAAGAGTTAAGTAACTTTAAAACAAAACAAAACAAAAATCTTAAATACTGGTTTCCAGAATTACAACAGAATATAAAAGACTTATGTCACAAAAGACAAACACTGTGACAAACTATTTCAAGCCTAAATCACCTACCTTTAACATTCTGGGTGCTCTCTCATTTTCTCTCTCTCATTTTCTCTCTCTCTCTCTCATTTTCTCTCTCTCATTTTCTCTCTCTCATTTTCTCTCTCTCATTTTCTCTCTCTCTCTCTCTCTCTCTCTCTCTCTCTCTCTCACACACACACACACACACACACACACACACACCCCAGAAGTGTAGCAAGTGCTCACTGCGTCTCAAAGGAGTAAACGGCATATAGACCTCCCCGAGTTCACATAGACTTAAAAGTCATCGTGCATTATTGCCCCGACAGAGATTACCACTGCTTTTGTGGCTCCAAGTCAAGTGTGTAATAAGAAAGGTGTTGTAAAAACTGATTAAATTACTCCAAACTTTAGCATTTTATCAGAACGAGAAGAGGCAGAGCTGACTACTTGCCGCTGTAGGTCATGAACAGCTCAGGCACATGTATCTCACTCTCCTGTTCAGTCTTTATATCTAACCTGAACACATCACTGTGAGTTTCAGAAAATTGTAAGCTCCAATTGTGGCAGAAGCCAGTGTCAGCTCTTGGCGGCACTATGACTCACAAAGGCTGGTTCACCTCCCTCTGGACCTTTGCTTCAGATGCACCAGACACAGAGGGTGGCTTGTGAGTCACCCCCGTGGCTGGACAGCCAGTCTGTGAGTACTTCTGATCTCAGCATGCACACAAAGGCTAAAGTGGAAATGGCAAAGGAGGTTTTCTCTAAGTTACCAAATGTGCAGTAACCAAGAAGTCAGATTCTTTTGAATCTTACAATAGAGTTCTCTTTAAACTCCAAGTGCATTGTCTTTAAAATATACCATTTCATAAGGTGCTATTGTGTTATATAGTTTAGTTCTTAGAATAATGAAGTTATCTAAACTCTATTTTCATGCACATACCTTAAAATATTCTCTCTCTCTCTCTCTCTCTCTCTCTCCTCACTGTTGGAATCACAGCTGTAGCCAGCCCCACAGAGCTAGCCCAGGAAAGTAGTCTGCGTGCTATGCATGTTCTTGATTTTTTGTAGCCAAATTTACTCAAAGTAAATAACAAGCATTTGAAATAACAGAGAAAGGAAGAACATCAGAGTAGGTGGGAAACATTCCAGGAGCAGGAGAGAGGACACAGGCTTGAGGTAATCTGGTTAAAGCCATGGCAGAGATAGGAAGCTAGGACAACATGGAAAAGGATGTCAAGGGACATCCTGAGGAGATGCAAAAGGGAGAATGAAGAATGACGGTCCTTCAGATGGGTACATAAAGTCCTTAAAGGTGGCTTCCTGGTAACAGGAATGGCCAGAGAGAGAGAAGACATGAGGCCAGGATAGTCGGGAAAGCACTCCAGTCACTCACAGGGCGAGGTGGCGAAGTCACTCAACTTGTTCCAGTTGCTTCTTCACAGCTCAGACTTCACGGGCAGGCTGCACTGCTTTTCTGGCTCAGACTCTCAGCTAATACTTCAAGCTCTACCAGACTATGTGCCTGAGACGATTTCTTTCAGGGAAAACAAAACGTTTCCCATAAGATGACATTCTTTCCACACAGCTCCGAGCCTGGCCTGCTGCCGCGGCTGTTTTCCTTTCTCAAGCTATCCCGACGGTTCTGTTTTTACCAGGCAGAAAGAGCTGCCTCCGCCCATGGAAGGAAAATGCTGCAGTCCTAGCATACTTAGTACCAGCCACTTAGCCAAAGTCACTCGGATCTAGTCCACAGACCATTCGACCCGATCCACCTAGTCCAGTCCAGTTTAGTCTGATCTGGGTTGACTTCTGAGAGCCTCAAGTAGGGGACACTTGAGGAATAGAGGACATGGAGGGAGGACATCTGGTCATCAGGGGAGAGGGCAAGGACAAATTAGACAAAGGAGTAGACAACAGCTAGGTCTAGAACATGCATGCCTGACATGTACACTCTTATTTCAGTCTTGCTAGACCAGTGAACGCAGACACATGCACAGTGGGGCACAGAAAGGACACGCGTGCTAACTTGCTTGTGGCCCAGCAGACATTTCAAATTTTGTTTTCCTTTTTATTTTATTTTGAGATAGATCTCTTTACATAGCCCTGGCTGTCCTGAAACTATGCAGCCTAGACTAGCCTTAAACTCACGCCTTTGCCTCTTGAGTGCTGGGTATGAAGGTACAAGCCAGGCTCTGCAACTTATCAGAATCAACAGTAAGTGACCTACTGCAAGGCTCCCCAGCAACAGGATGAAGTCCTAGCACCAGACTTGGCTTGAACACTCACCTTATTGATCCCCTAGGTCCTGTGCCTTTCAGGTTGCACTCTAATGCCCTTGGGTCACAGACCTGACTGCTCACCTGGCCCTGCACAGTGCCTGCCTTGTCAGACACTTCTGCCAGGTGTGACAGGGAAAGTGCCTGTTGGGGCTGGCCTGGGAAAAAGAGGTGGGGACACCACACAAACACATGTCTCTGGGACATCAGATGTCCTTGTACTCCTAGAAGGGAAGGCCATCCAATTCAGCTTCAAGTTCTTTAAAACCACTACCCACATTGACTAGGAAGAAAGTCAGAGGTGGCTTTTCCAGTGGGCCTATGGGGCACAATGAAGGGATGGTTGGGGGAGAGCTGCTACTGTACTAGAAGATGGAGGCCTCCATTGTTTTCACCTCCCTAATTCTTAAGGACAGTTACTGCTTCAGATTTTGGTAGTGGAAATACCAAGTACTCAATAATGCCTCCTCCTATTTCCATGTGTGGCTGATCTTATTTCTTGCTTAATAATTATACCTATAAGCATTTGTTCAAGTGCTAGGCATACCATGTTTTCATTCTTTAGCTATTTTTATGATCTCATTCATTAGTCACAAACCTTTTAAAATCACCTAAATTGTGAGAGAACAACAATCCCAACCTGCCATAGCATCTAATGTATGGCTCCAAAGCCATCTGTTTAAGAGCTGGTTTCTTATCACTGCTACCTTAGCTGACATGCATAGCTTGCTCTTTATAAGGCTGGGAGGGGGAGCACTTCTCACATAATTTGAGCCCCTTGCATGTCCCCAGCAATATGCCTAGCTAGTTCTTTTGCCTGGTCTCTTCTGAGTGGCCCCGAGTGCCCTCGAGTACATACTGAAATTTCACATTACCATTACCGTGAGCTCTGTGCATGTTCTCAGATGCCCGATGCCCATACTAAGGCAACACAGGAGCTGGCAGCATAGTTATCAGCAAGGATTTGGCTTCAGAGCCTAGTGATTCATCATCTATCCCAGCAGCAGAACAACACACCGCTATTTTAGTCCCTTAGTGCAATAACTCTCTTCCTGCCCACCCAACTGCAAAAGTATATTTAAGCAAAATTGACAAAACCAAAACATGTCATTAACATTTGCCCCTTTTTCAGTAAGTAAGAAAAAGGGCTAATGGACTACTCACCTGATTTCAAATTATCACAAGTTTCAACCCCACACATTCACAACGGGAAGCACTGGGCAAGGTCTACAAAGTATTAAAATTCCAAATTCAGGAGGAAAAATGCTGAGCAAAAAAGAAAATTGGTCCTGGCGTGTCTGAAGTTGCCCACTTCTCACACTGCCGGTCTCCAGTTCCCACAGGATTCCTGATAGGGGTTTGGCTGTGTGGGCCCATGTGCTGAAGCCTGCCTGTGGATGTCCCCCTGGAAGGTTTCATTTCTCCAGGCACCCCTGCAGTGTAAGGAGCACGTGACAGGCCCCCCATCCCGGTCAAGGTGGACACCACTGTTTATCTGTTTTCCACACAGGTAAAGCTTTCTTGCTGGAAAGCACAGACTCCCCAAATGCTGTTCTAGTAGCAGTGACTGAATCTTGGGCTCGGCAGTACACAGGAGCTCCTCCCAGCAGCACCCTCCAGGGCCTCCTACCTTTTCGAAGGCGGCTTCTCGCTTCCCTCGTTTGCGTTTTCGGGGTCTGCGGTTGACTCGAATCCATTTCGCCACCTGAAGTCAAAACCCAACAGCATTTCAAGCAGGCCGAGGTACGGGTGTCCGCCTCACCTGAGCAGCCGGCGCTACTGCCACCTCTGCCCGCTGTACTTACCTCGGAGCCTACTTGCTGTGCGAGCCTACTCCGCGAGCAGTCCTCGGCCTTGCGCTCCTCCAGCAGCGCCTGTGGGGAGAACAAGTCAAGTTCACGGAGCCCAGCGCCACAAGCGCGACACCTCGGCGGGGGCGGGCGGGTGAGCAGGCGGGCCGGCGGGCGCGGGCGGGGCGGGGCCTGCCTTAAAGGTGTAGACGCCCGGGTCCTGGCTGTTATTGTTCTCGGAAAGCACCCTCTGCCTTGACCTGTGCCCCCACGCGCCTCGCCCCACAGATCCACCCACCCACCCACCCATCTATCCATCCATCCATGCATTCATTCATCCACCCACGAACACAACACGCCCCCGGGTCTAGACAGAGGCTCCGGTTAAGGGATGGAGGGATCCTGAGCTCGGGATTCCGAGGGAAAGTAAGTTTTCTGCCAGCACCACCAAGGTGGCCGGTGTAGGTCATCTTGGGAGTCCAGTCTTCACACATCACCAAGGACCTGGAAGGTGGGCCCTCCTGTTCCACAGTTAAGGATGGACTCGCCCCACGTACCAGCTGTGCCAGCCAGGCCTGAGGAGAGGCTGCTGTGCTGCTGGGACTGGCTGACTCAGCTGCCCTTTAACTTTATCACATTTCTTTAAAAAAAAAAAAAAAAGTCTGTGGGGCCCCCTTTATTGCTACTCCATCCTTCTTTCAAGATCAAAAGGTTTAGATCAAAGGCAAGATCAAACTCCGGACTTTAAATAGAAGCAACTTCACTGTGGAGTACTTTACACAAAGACGAACTGCTTCATGAGACATCAGAATGGAAAACTTTATTGTACCCTCCATTCCCAAGCACAGCCGGACCCTCCTGTGGCCACTAAAGATGACTATGTCCTAAAATAGACAACAGGCCTGCTTGTGTAGGGGATTCTTAGCAGTGTTTGTATTTCCAGAAATGTAAACCAAACAAAAACAACAAAACACTAGAATGTAAGTGGATGCAGTCAGTTCTGTACCTCACTATCCAGGTACAAAAATGCATGTTCATTTGCTAAGTATCTTATGCATATTAAGCGATCTTACATACAGGTACAACCATCACATCCAACTTTACCCTGCTTTAAGGGGAACGCATAGAAATGCTTAATGCTTTGGGAAGCGGGGAAGCACACACAAACAGTTAAAAATTATCAACAATACAATATACAGAAATCTACTTAATTTTAAACAGGAAGATAACTTTGAACTATTCAAGCTTCCTGCTACTCACAATTCCAGAATCAATATCCATTCATCCTGGCAGACACTGCCTTTGATCATTAATTTTTCCCCTTGGGTGTTTACCACCCTCAGGAACAACTACATAAGGAGATCACCACAAAGAGTTTATTATTAGTGAGAAAGGTAACTATTGCAAATTAAGTTGTACACAGACATCTATAAGAACTTGTTACAGCTGGATAGTATTTAAAGCATTTAAAGGCTCTTCCCCCCCCCCCCCGCCTTGGTCCTACAATTTTCAGTTTGTTGTAATCTCAAATCACATGTGTATGTGAAACTGTTCTCAAATCCATAACCCCCACAGAACCACTGGTAATATCTTAGGAAACAAAATCTGGTCTGGCCCTTGCCAACAGCCCCTTTCGGCCCTGCCCAGCACTGACTTAGATGGAATGGTCCCCTAATGTGTTCCCTTGCCCCACAATACTTTCTATAGAGAAGCCAGGAGAGTCTTTCCAAAGGAAATTGCAATCCCATCACTTCGCTTTGCTTTACTGCAAACACATGGCCTGCCTCTGGCTTCTACCTAAAGTACCATGCCTGAAGGGTCTCTCCTCACTATCAAGCTCAAAGTCCAATATTCGCCAGTATTCTAATAGCACCCTGCCTGTATGTCTTTTGCAACTCTGTCACTGAGGCCTCATTATTAGAGCAGGGTTAAGTTTCAGATCTTGAAAGCACATATCTCACACCCCTCCCACACACACTCATTATTTCCATTGCATATTTTATAAAATGCACTTATACTTTGCATTTCATGTCTGAAGAGCCAGTGTTAAGAAACTGAAATCAAACCCTCATCTTATATTAGGCTCACTCAGTACGGCACAATTTTTATGGCTATTTATTTTTAATCTACCATGTGGGTATGTATGTGGGGGAGAGTGTGTTTGTGTGTGTGTGTGTTCGTGCGTACGTGCCCTGTCATGTGTGTAGAGGCAGAGGACAATGTGCAGTCAGGCGTCTCCTACCTCGTGGGTGTGAGATAAAGTTTAGGTTGTTGGCTTTGCAGCAGTCACCTTCAACCTGCGAAGCCATCTTACCACCTTATTATTTATTTTTATTATTAACTGATTAAATATCTATCTTCCTGACAATACTTTAAGCTTCTGGAATGGCACTATCCTGTTTAGTTTTTTCTTGATTTTTGTCTAGTCATTAAAACGGCCTCAAACACAACAGATATTCAATGTCGTCACAGTGAAGGGGAGCTAGAGAGGGAGTTCAGTGGATCAAAGCACCTGCTCCTAAGCCTGATCACCTTGGTTCAACCCCCGGGGTCTACATGGTGGAAGGAGAGAACTGACTATGCACTCCTTCCATGGCACCTGTCCGGCATATACATTCCTTCCATGGCACCTGTCCGGCACATACACTCCTTCCATGGCACCTGTCCGGCACACACTTATACAGTAATAAATAAATAAATAAATAAATAGTTGAAATAAAATTTTATTTAAAGTAAATACAAGTAGACAGGGACAGAGGAATACACACTATCCAGTTTAAGGGTGGTTTAATCTTATAATGATTATATCTCTAATTAACTCCACTTTCTTTAACTGCTAGAATATCAACATTTGTAAAAAGCACAGACTTTTACATTTGAAGAAAAAAAACAGAGGGACACATTTCTAAAATGACTTAAAAAAATAAAAATTGAAAATAAAAGGTCCCTATAGCCGGGCGTGGTGGCACACACCTTTAATCCCAGCACTTGGGAGGCAGAGGCAGAGGCAGGTAGATTTCTGAGTTCAAGGCTAGCCTGGTCTACAGAGTGAGTTCCAGGACAGCCAGGGCTACACAGAGAAACCCTGCCTCAAAAAAAAAAAAAAAAAAAAAGTCCCTATATACTACAACCTGAATAAATTTCTCTGGTATTTACTTAAATCCCTTCTTGCTTATGAGTTAGCGCAAATGTCAGTAAGCTATGGAGAAACTTTTAAACACATTGAAACTTTGCAGTCAGGGATGGATAGTTTAGCATCCTCCAGAGTGACAGACATACTTTCAAGATATCCTTTAAAAATGGACTGTTTTATGTTTGAATTATATCTTTTTAAATGCCTCAGCTAGTTGACAGGCATGCTTGGAAAGGAAGTTTTTCTAAGAAACTTTTTGTCAAAGCAGTTCATAACAGTCAAAGAAAAATTCAGCGCCTAAGGAAATGTCATTGCTTTTAAACAAAACCCCTGCTAAATACAGAAACTGGAAATTATTGTCACAGAGAAAGTATTTTTTGGTTTTCTCTTTCAATCTTTTTTTAGTGGAGAGGAAGTTACTCTCTCATGGGAAGGGCCCTGATACCAATCTTGTACTGGTAGGGTGGGTGATCTCTTCCTGCTTCTGTCTGGTGAACGAAGCATAACACAGAGGAATGAGGAGAGTCCACAGGAAGCCCTGTAGGGCAAACACAGGGAGCCCTTTAATTATTCCAACAGACAGCAAATTATGCTCCCCTGGGCAAAGGCAAGGGAGAACCATCTGTAGAGAGAAGCCAAGGACTTTGGCTCCCAGAGGATCTGAGGTTGTTACTAACCTATGCCAGGCCTATAGTATCAGCACTGGAGATGGTTGCAGGATTGTGAGTTCTAGGACAGTCTGAGCAACAGAACAAAACAACAACACAAAACAGCAGGGCAGCAGGTGTCTGCAGGGTCTACAGATACAGTTACCTACAGATGAAACAACAGGAACAAGTCAGAATTAAAACTGACCAAGTGTCACAGCTTTACATTTTTACTGAATCTAACATGCCTTAGGTGTTGTTTTCACCGAGTTTAGAAGAAAGCATACTGTTACTGTCTTCTTCATTGGTGCTATGATGAAGGCCCTATTTTCTTTCTGAGGGAGATTTAGCCCTACAGCCTAATTTTCAGGACAGAAGTTTGGATCACACTGGGTGGCCCACCGCAGGCTTAGCTCCCTGCCCAGATTGATGTTCTCCTGTTTGTAAGTGCTGCCCTGCCCTGATCCGTGCTACCCAGAATGCTCTGTGGAGCCCAGGCTAGTGGACAGTATGTAAGATGCTGGGATCCCCTTCCCCTGGACTTTAGCACTAACGACTGAGCCTGGGCACATGGACCCTAGCCATGGCTCCTCTACTGGACTGTGCTCTTTGCTGTAAGCTCATGATCCTCGCTAAGGAGCTGAGGGAGGCTAACTAATGGCTCTGTGCTAACAAAAACAACACAAAAACAAAACAATCACACCTCCCGCAGGCTCAAGCCCATTTCCCAGTTCCCAGATTATGGATGAAGAAACTTCTCCCGGGGAGGGGGTGAGGATGTGGCTAAGTTCATGCTTGGGCCCAGTCAGACCTCTACAAAGCTGGCCCTGTAAAGGACTCCATCTTCCTGTACTCTAGGCATGACCTCTTACCATGTAGATCTGCTGAGATGCCGTCCACCTTCATGGAGGGGCAGCAAGAGAAAAGGCCCTGTAGATCCACGGCTGTGCTGACTGGGACCTGGCTATTTCTTCCCTGGTTTTACTTCTCTCTGGTACTGATGTCAGGAATGGTCAGACTAAGGCACCTCATTTCTTTTCATCCTTCTCATGATGTGGAGTTTTGGGGTCCTCCTTAGCCAGGACAGGAACCTCAGGGACAGTTTGCTGGGTATTAACTAAGCTTCTTGCCCATCTTCCTGCCAAGTTCTGCCATTTCTGTTTTGGAAGCTGCCTTAACTCCATTTTGAGAAGGAGAGGTCTGAATAAATAAAAATATTGGGTTTTACTTTTTTTCCACTTTAATTTGCATTTCTCCTTGGTGAGCTGGAAAATGTCATGTTTCCAGCATTTCTCTCCATTAATACAACACTTGGAAGTTACATGTGAATGCTAAGGCCATATGGTTATGTTCATTATGAAGTTCAAAGAAAATATTAGGAAACAACAACAGTAAAGATAGTATCACATATGTACCACAGAGGTGTCATAAGAATGTTGACCACAGGGCTAGGGAGACGAGTCAGTGGTTAAGAACACTGACTGCTCTTCCAGGGGTTCTGAGTTCAATTCCCAGAACCCACATGGTTGTTTACGACCATCTATAAAGGGATCTGATGCCCTCTTCTGGCATGCAGGTGGATATGCAGCAGAGCACTCATTCATTCAAGAAGGAGAAAGAAGAAGAAAAAGAAAGAAAGAAAGAAAGAAAGAAAGAAAGAAAGAAAGAAAGAAAGAAAGAAAGAAAGAAAGAAAGAGAAAAGAAAGGGGGAGGGGGAGGGGAGGGGGAGGGGGAGGGAAGAGAGGGGAGGGGAGGGGAGGAGAGGAGGGAATGTTGACCAGTTTAATGATATCAAGGCCAGAGGAAAGGTGCTCTGAAGTACCAGCTATCAAAGATCACAAGAAACTTGTAACGGGTAGAAAACCAGAACAGCTCAGTATCAAGAGAAGCAGTTTACACAGCACAGGTCACTTAAGCTGCTCTGCCTATGCCACATGAGGTCACTGCTTACGAATGCAGACACTGGGTCTTAGGTAGCTCCAGTGCCTTTATCACTTCATATAGCCTAAGTTCTGATTAGAACATCCACTGTGACCATGTCTCTTTAAAAATCTTGTTTATTATATGGATATGATTAACCCCAGGTTAAATTACGGACCACAAAATGTAACCCAACCCCATAACATCTGCTAAAAGAGACATTATTATATATTCTTCACCATAAGTATGGATATAGTTTTGTTTTTTTAGTGTATAAATGTGTGTGTGCAGATGTGCATGCATGTGTGCACATCAACATAGAGGCAATAGGCCAACCCTGAGTGCTGTTCCTTGAGAGCTGTTCACTTTAGTTTTTGAGACAGGGTCTCTCATTGGCTGAAGCTTGACAAGGTGGCCACAGTCTGTCTGCCTTGCCTCCCCCCGTGCTGGCCTTTGTTATACCTGTTCTGTGGATCAAATTCAGGTCATCACATGTGCATGGCAGGCATTTTATTGAGTGTGCCAGCTCCCCAGCACCTGACTGTAATTCTTCATGTGACCTTGACATTTACTCATAGACACTATAACCTTAAAGGATTGTCATAGATGAAATACTAAATCACATACAGGGGCTTTCCATCTGCAGTTTCTACCTCTAAATCCTCTTTGAGAATCAGTGTATGTGTCTCACAATATGTGTGTGTGTGTGTGTGTGTGTGTGTGTATGTATGTGTGTGTGTGTCAGTGTGAGTGTGTGGTGTGGTGTGAGAGGGTGTGTTGATATGGGGTGGGTGTTGGGGTAGGGGTATTACAAATCTCAGCATTTGGGGCCCACTATGATTTATGCCTCAGAGTCACTTTAATGTCCTCTTTTTTCAGTAATTTCAATGTGCCAACAGTGCTGAGAAACACTAATTTGGGGGTTTTTAATGATGCCCTATATGTAACAGCTATCAAAAAATATAGATATTTGGGTGGCATCTAACTTTTTTTTTTAATATTTATTTATTCATTATATGTAAGTACACTGTAGCTGTCTTCAGACACTCCAGAAGAGGGCGCCAGATCTCGTTACGGATGGTTGTGAGCCACCATGTGGTTGCTGGGATTTGAACTCAGGACCTTCGGAAGAGCAGTAGGGTGCTCTTACCTGCTAAGCCATCTCACCAACCGGGTGGCATCTAACTTTGAAGGCCAATAACACAGAGGGTGTTGTGCTCTATGACAGCAAGTTCCCATGGGCAGAAAGAAGGGAGACATGGTCCTGTTGGGCTGACACAGGGAGCATTTCCCAACACTTTTATTTAGGAATAAGGACATGAATAAACAAACCTACAAAAAGACTTAAACAATATAAGATTCCAATGGCCCTTCCACGAAGAAGCAAGGAATACTTTTGAGATTCATGGTTAATACAATTCTGGGTCTTGCACAAAGACTTTAACATGTGCCTTTGGGGGAGGGCTGGTTTAATGTTGGCCTAGAGCACTGTCTACAGAAGGCAGCACTTCCCATGATCGAAGATCTAGCCTAGAATCAGGGAGGAGGCCTATGCCAGTGGAAAAGACCCTTTGCTATGTACAAAGGGGTTGCTTCATTCAAGAGTAGCCATGTTGGCTGACTTCCTGCTCAGGCCAAATGGGTTCCCTTGATTAGAAAACACACACACACACACACACACACACACACACACCCTCATGCATGCATGTTGGGAGAATTAATGACAAACATCTTCCCAAAGGCACAAACACACATATTTTGTCTGATGGTATTTTACTAGCTGGAAAGCCAGCAGCACATGTGGACACTTTCCCTTCATTTGCCATGGCATGGTATGGTGTGCAGAAGTGTGTGCATGTGCCTGTGCCGCTGCCCCATGTGCCATGGTGTGCATAAGTGTGTGTGTGCGCGCGCGAGTGGATGTGCTGCTGTTCCACGTGCCTCTGAAGAAAAGACTCTATAAGAAGTCTATGACCCCAGAAAAATCTATTCTTTTGTAAAATTTCCCACTCAAAAGAGATTGCTGGTCATCAGGCCCTTAAATGGAACTTAAATAAGTTGCAATTTACAAAGAGAAGACTGTGCCTGAATAATCTCTATTAACAAGTATAAAAATCTCTCCCTCACACACACAGAGGAAAGTAAAGTCTACCACCTTGGAGGATTTCTGACTTTAATACAAATAATTATGATAGAAAGCCAGTTTCCAGGGTGTTTGTTCACCAAACACTTAGGTCCATAGAAGGAGGTGCCCTCGGAAAAACAAGGGGAAGGGCTGTGCTGATTGGTGATTAATCCATTTCTTCTTCCTGGTACGCACCTCCAGCAGTGGATTAAATCAATGCTTAATGCTCCCCAGGCCCAGCTGTGTCCATATTAGGAAAGCCAGAGCTCACATCTCTTTAGGGTAAAAAGGACCTGCCCTTCCTTGCTCTGCTTCCACCCACGTGTGTGGAGGTGGGAGTGTGGGTGCTGAGGAATGTGAACTTGATCCCACACTGATCAGCCAAGCAGCACACCCTCATTGTTCTTTAGATACCAAACACAGCTTCTCTCTAGAAGGATCAACCCAGTCACTCGACACACAGTATAGCTTTTGTGCTCAGCAGTCAGACAGACAAGAAAAAGATCTACAGGACATTAAAGCTTTGCATCATGGATACCCCTAAGAGACCAGGTGCAAGAGACAATTTATGCTTCTACTCTATACCTCAGACGGTAAGGCTAACAGTCTCCTAGGCCCCTCCCACTTCTCTGAGTTGCCCACAGAATCCAAGGCCTCACACATAGTAGGTGAGTAAGTGGTCAACAAGCTCCACGTTGCCCAGTCTGCTTTCCTCATTAGGAGTTTTAACCTATTATACAACTGCTGTGGTTTGTTTTAGTTTTGCTTATCTGCTTTGCCTTGCTGACTGAGGTTCAAGGTCGTCAGAAAACGGGCTAGTGCAGCCAACTAGCTGTCGCTGTTTCCTGTGAATCTGGCCTCACTGTTTTGGGTCAACGCCTAGGTGTAATGAGGAAGGCGCCCCTGAGAACTGAGACCAAGGTACCCTCCTCTCTCAGCTTCTCACTCATGCCACACAACCTCCCTGAGCCTGTGAGAGTCACACACTTTACTGAGGGTGAAGTGAGACGGTGCATGAAGCAGGCACAACGGTAATCTTTAATTCCTCCACAGTCTCCACCCCCACCTTTCTCCTGAAGACAAAAGCCTGTCTGGTAGTTTGAACCAAAGTAAGCTTTCAGAGGTCTCACAAATAACTGGGTTGTGACATCATAATAGAAAAGCCTGACCTGACAACCACAGGAACTCAGTGTCCTTGGATGGAGCCTGGAGAGGTGTGGCCCATCTGAGCTACTACGAACAAGCACCTGTCCCTTCCAATGACAAGTGGAAGACAAGAGGAAGCGGGTCCCCCTTATTACGAAGGAGAATCAATAATTCTATTAGTAGCCCCTTCTCATACAAAACAATAGACCATCTCTTGTTACAGGAATATGGAAAACAAAGCAAGACATGGTGGTCACACCTGTAATCTCGGCATTTGTAACAAGGAGTCAAGGGGATCAGGAGTCCAAGGCCACCCTAGGATGCATGGTAATACTGTGTCAAAACAAAGAAAGAAACTGACCAGATAGTGGCATGTTGACACTCCTCTGAATGTATCAGTGCAATTAAGTCTCAGTTGTGGAAATGTTGCAAACCCAAAGTACTAATTAACAGGGGCTTCCAAGTTAGATGGACTCAGTTGCCTCATCTATAAAATGGGTGCAACAATATTGATCTTACAGACTTCAGAGTAGACGTACATCAGTATCATGTGTGATGCTCCTAACAGAGTCTCTCCCATGAAACAGCTGCTTTCATCTTGAATATTCTAATATGCAAAATGGGACAGAGAAAAGAATTAAATTACGTTAAAAACAATTACAGTTCTTAGGGCTGGACAAGAAGGCTCAATGGGTAAAACCCTTTGTTTAAAAACATGAGGACCTGAATTTGGATCTCATAAACTGATTAACAAGAGAGAACAAAACAAGACATCCCCCCCAAAAATACCTAAACTAAAAACTAAAAAGCATAAAAAACATAAAACAACCAAGCCATGATCCCAGAACTGGGAGGAAAACCTCAGGGGCTTGCTAGGCAGCCAGTCTAGTAACCAGCGAACTCTAGGGTTAGTGAGAAACTCCAACTCAAAACTCAATGGAGGGGACAGAAAGAAAGTTCTGCGGGCAGAATGCTTTCTGCTCGTCCAGGGGATCCAAGTATGGATTCCAGTACCCATACCCAGAGGGTCCCAACCTCTGGAACTCCAGCTCTAGAGGATCAGATATACACTCTGACCTTTTTGCCTATGTACATACATATGGCATCCATGCACACAAATGATTTTTTAAAAAGTCTTTTAAAATAAGTTTAAAAATGACAGAGAAAGAAAGACTCACACACTTGAGATTTAAAACTACATTCAGATAGTTAAACAATTTACATATTCTTGTGTTTGCCATAATTTCTTAAAAGATTTATGTAAAACTCCAAAACTCAGGCAAATATCCCTAACTACGAAACCAGTGACCAAAAACTCCCACAAAAAAACAAACTAAGACAACAACTACAAAAGACCACAACCACAACCACAACAACAAAACATACTTTGAGAAGGGGGCACTGAGAACTCTGGAGACTAGTAAACCTCATAATAACTTCATACTAAGCACAAGTACAGAGCCTTGAGGGGAAGCACATGTGTGCTTGGTGGCTCTGAGCGACCTGAAAGCACCATGAGAAAGGGACACAGGGAAGGAAAAGATGATGCAGCAGCCAGACATCCTGGGAAACAGGAAGCCAGGTTGAAGGGATCATCCCCTTGCTGGTGACTCCCAGTCACTTACCTCCCTGGAGTCCTGGTCCTAAGCTCTGTGTATTGAATTTCGCTGCCCTCCTTTATGGTTTTATGGCAACAAAGTTGTTGAAATTAAAGAATTTAGTTGAAGCTTTGAGGCATGAGTGATGTCATGCTGTAAAGCTGAGGCTGATAACAGCCAGGGGCCCCAGCACACTAAAAACCATCCTACCTGTGCTCCCTCAGTGTGCTTTGTCATTCCCACTGGCCCACAAAGGAAAATATGTTTAGCATGCAGCACACTCTGTAACAAATATATAGATGCACTAAAAATATAATTGTAGGAAACTGTCTGGGTTTGATCATCCCAACCCCAACTATGCTCAGCTTTCTCCACCTAAGGCTGAGCACCACAGTGCTGCGCTGTGAGTGTGGTAGCTTCTCACAAACATGGCTGCAGGGCTGGCTCAGTGGACTCTGCTTAAACTAAAAGCCAGATCAAAGGAGGCTTCTTCTGGAGGACTTGGTGCTCCGCACAGCAACCTCACTGGGCCTCCTCCTCAAGGACATCTAGATAATAGGTATAAAGGATCATTTTGCTTTTATATCTCTCAACGAAGAGAGAAAGTGAACCTGTAGTGTTTTCTGATCTATAGAAATTTCGAGACTAACAAGCCCGGTATAGTTTCCTTATCTCTTGCTGGTCAGACAGGTTAGTACCTGAGACCAGCACCTTTCTTCCTTAGTCATTGGCACACAGTACATAGGCCCTGTAACCTGATGGTCACCTGGGGTTTCTTCCAGTGGGGGAGAAAGGTGAATAGAAACAGCATTTCTTGACAAAGTTTATAGAACATCATGCAGGAAGGTAGGTAACATCCCCCAAACCGTCATACTGGGTCTCAGATCTAGCACAGTTCAGATCCCAAGGAGAGAAAGGCACTTCTCTTGGAGGTGACCAGGCACGCCTATGATGCGAGAATCAGTGAGATGACACAGGCTCTGCTCTTCACTCAGGGTACAGAAGCAGTGAGGTGTCAAACAAGGAAAGGGCTCCACTCAGTGTCACACAGCTCAGTGGTAACCAAGATGGCTCCAGAGCTACACTCAATATCTAAACTGCCTCCAGAGTCCAATAGGGTATCAGTCCGGCTTAGCAGAACTTCACGATGATGTGGGCTGTGAAAACACAAACTTGAAGGAGACACTGTTGACCTCTTCGCCCAGATGCGCAACTGTTCACTCATCATACAGTGGTGTCACCTTGCATCTTATGTGTCACACTGTGACGATGGCAGCTACAGCTCTGCAGGACCCTAGGTAGGACAAGTTTGCAAAGGTCCAGGCAGAAGATGCGCCTGGAAGGGCAGGCAGAGGATGTGCCTGGAAGGGCAGGGCCTCTGCTGAATGACCTAAATGCTCACTAAGGAGCATCAACTTTCTTCAGAGGCATATGGCAAGAGAGCTGCCCTTTTATAAACATATTTGGACTTTGGTGATGGGACAGTCGCTGACCTACCCTGACTGTGACACACTTGTTGGCTGCCCACCACCTGTGCTCCTCTACTGCTTGGTCTCTAGCACAGAGGACGGAAGCCAGGGCCTTGAGATGGGAACTCACCAAGAGGATGCAGATAACATCCTCCAGTGCTTTAGCTGATACAGAGAGACCTCCTTGTGTTTGTTTGCTTGTTTGTTTGACCACTTGCCTTTCCTCGTTTTTCATTTTGGTGGTCTGGAATTTATCATCTAATTTTTTTTTTTGCCTCAAGAGAGTATGGGCTTAATCTACCAAGCCAAAACACTAAACTCTTGGATGCACTGGGGGTCCATATTGCCTTTGCAGAGCTCCAGTCCACACACAGGGCTGTCCTTCAGAGACAGCTACGAGAAGGGCTCCATGCTTCTGCCAAGCATCTGGAGAGGCCTGGTAGTATAAGCACAGGTCCAAGGAGAAAGACCCCTCACCGCTCGCTGCCCACGGCCTTCGGCTGCATGCCTCTGTTGTGCCTATATTCACCAAAAGCACGGAGTTAACCTGTGTTTAAAACACTGCTAAAAATTACAAAAAGATCTTAGTCTGGACCTTAGCTGTGCCACTAACTAGATTTGCAAGCAAATAGATAGCAGCTCTTCTCACAGGGCTCCTCTTATCATGGTGAGGAAAGCAGGCATGGTTCTCTAGAACGAGTCCCTAGCTGGCGACCCTAAAGCATTCCTCAAGATGAAGCAGAGCAGGCAGCGCCCAACAAAACATTCCATGCAAGCTATCAGGCTATCTGGTGCCATACAACGGCTCTTCCTAACAGAGAGGAAGAACAGTCCTGTTCTCTGAAAGTGGATTCTCTGGTGGCAAGAGCTGGAACAAGATGCCCTAGGTATG
Source organism: Mus pahari (assembly GCF_900095145.1). Classification (NCBI taxonomy): domain Eukaryota; kingdom Metazoa; phylum Chordata; class Mammalia; order Rodentia; family Muridae; genus Mus; species Mus pahari. The sequence continues at coordinate 65,655,791 of NC_034605.1, read as the reverse complement.
GAGGAAGGTCCCATTGAGAGCCACTGCCTCAAAAACCATCAAGATGTGCAGTGATGCTAGGTGAGTGTCAGGCAGCGCCACGGCGCCAACTCCCCAGCCTGCTCCTTGAATTCAGGAGGGATACTGTGCTCATATAAAGACAGATAGTTCTTATAGAGAGTAATGAAAAGGAAAGGGGAAAAAAGAAGCTGTGGCATCTTATACTGAAGTGGAGTAGCTCCCAGGGACAGACATGTATTTCCAGTAGCTATCTTCCTTCCAGCTTTCTGAGTCTACATGATCCTTTCTAAAGAGCTCTCATGATGGAACAGCCTCATCAAAGTAGAGTCCTTCAGGGCAGTCTTGCTTGCTATGAGGGGCATGAAAAACTCTAAAGGGCATCTGTATGAGTGCACAACACCATAAGCCTGAAAAAAACACAAAACAAAAAACAAAAAAACAGGCAATGCTCACATGGTCCAAGATGGCCCCTCACACAGTACCTTAATAGCAATCACATGGCTTGCTTACAAAAGAAGCTTGCTGACTTGTGAATGAGCTGGGGTTTGATTCAGCCTCCAAACTGAACATGGCAAATACCAGAGTCAACTCCACAGCTCCTTTTAGGTGTCTGGTTCTAGGGCAGAGGCCTCTATGCCTTGCTGATCAAACACACTGAGCTCACTGGCAGGGTCTGTCCCCTGATATCCAGTACACTGCAAATGGGTACACTGTCAGAGCAAGTATCTGCACCAAGTATGTGAGGAATATGAAATCAAAGGGTGCCAAGTGTTTAGAAGGTTCTTAGAAAAGGAATGTTTAACAAAAGTCATTTCTGAGGATAACGTAATTATAGGTCCCATCAACCAATCCCAGACCTACTCATGAGAGTAGAAGTGGGCTGAGCCTGAGCTTTAATTAGGCTCCTCCATGATCTTGATGGCCTGTGGTCTCTGGCCCAAGTGCATGGGGCTATTCTTCTAGCAGGGAGTCAGCCTAGCTCTTTAATAAATCACTTGAACCACTCACTACCAAATCCAGCTCTCTCTTCTGTTGGGGAGAGGATCTAGTTCACAGCCTTAGTGTGCTTGGACTTTACTATTATACAGAGCAAGACAACCCCTAGTGTACTGTAACCTCCTGTGTCTGCTTCTCAGTGGGGCCACAGGAATATGACGCCATCTTTCCAAAGCTAGCTGCCCTTGCCTCCTCCTCCTCCTGCTTCAAAAGGCACAACAGATTTATTTCAGTTTACTAAACAAATACTAGATTTCTCTCCACTGGTGCCACATGTCTGAAAGTATTTGCATCAATTTGGCCTAGTTTAGGATTTCCATTTTTTTCCCCTCAAGGAAAAAAAAAAGTTCTCTGATGCTCTTTGACCAAGAAAGCCATTCTGACATGAATCATACATAAGTTCTATGAGCTTACTTTAAAAATACATTCATGGTCAGTTGAGGAGCAGCTCAGGGGTAAGATGCATGCCGGGCACACATGAAGCCTCTACCAGCACATGTCCACCTACACACACAGTGCTCAATCTAAGGTCCTTAAGGATGCAGGCCTTCAGTTTCACTCCACCATCAAATTCTCTGGGGATCTTCCCCCATCCTTGCCAGGATCTGGGCATTATACAATTTGTATTTCAACCATTTGGTTTGCTCTCCAAGGCTGTATACTTATTTATTTTAATGCATATGTATGTATGCATGCTGTTGTGGTGTGTATGTGTGCATATTATGTACATGTTTGTGGAGGCCTGGAGTCTTCATGAAGGCAGTTCCTCTCCTTTGAGACAGGGCCTCTCACTGGGAGCTATTCTTCTATCAGAGACTTACCAATTAGTCTAGATTGTCTGGCTCTAAAGCTCTGGGGATCCCTGTCTCCAACTCCCCAGGCCTCGGATAATAAAATAAGTCTAGGGGCCACTGCACCTAGAATTTTCTCTTAGGTTCTGGAGATCACTCATGAAGCATGTTGTTTACCAACTAAGCCATTCCCTCCCATGCCTTTAACGACTCCTGTGGGTGTGGAGGAGTCCCTGTCCAGCCTGTGTGCTCTCTAGCTACATACTATTGGCCAGATAGATTTAATGCTACTTTTTAAGCATCAGTGCAAATGAACAACTCTATACATGAAAGTTCAGAGTTGAAAACTAAGGGACAAGAGTCTCTCTAACTTCCTCTCTCTGCACTGAATCACATCATCCTACTGAGGAGGAGAAAGATGTAACCCTTCACCCAGGAAGTTATCTTTCCAACAGGCCTGTTGGCCCACCTGTCCATGCTTTGAAACAGTCACTCAAGCAACTGTTACACCACCAAAAGCCTCTGGTGAGTCCTTGCATCACAAGTCCCTGTGGGATCTGTGTCCTGCCTTACTAACTGAGCCCTTTGGCAGATCTTGCTCTCCACACACAACAAGCAACCACACACCAGTTCATAATGGAGGCTGGAAGGGAAAGATTATGACTCAAATACATCACAAGGTGGAATCTATCAGTCATTTAAAAGCAATTTACTCTTCTATCACTGGGGCAGTACACGTGGTTTTGGGAGGGGCAGAGGGTAAGTATGAGGCTGATGGAGAAGGGCTACTATGGCCCCTCTCCCAGCAGGGGAGGACTCTGCTGCTGGAGCCAGGAACCATCCCCTGAGCATCAGTCCTGTTTCTGACATAAGCATATCACAGACTTTGGTTACCTGACAGCTCACATGGGCACATTAGTGCCTCCCCCACTCCCCTCAGGATCTTCCCGCTTTCTGCCTCAAACCTGCCTGTCCTTTAGAACCAGCTTCCAGTATCTCCAGAGCCTCTGTGGTTCCATAGCAAGAGCTCTGTGAAGCTAGCTGTTGGGCTGACTTCTGGTTTGGGAAGGGTCATTTCAGCAAAGATGGTGATTCCTACCATACTGTGGGCCTTGTGTCAGGCAGGATGGGCAGGATGGGTCACAGTGAATCCTTGAACACTGTACACACAATGCCAGTACATGTACCTCTGCAAGATAGAAGAACAATCCCTTCCTTTATTTCTCATTTATTTTACCAGACATGACTTTCAGGTTGGTTTATTTTTTAAATTTTTTAAAAATTTTTTTATTTTTTTGGACTAAGCAATCAGTATCATTTGGGACCAAAAATTACTCAGAGTGTATTCCTCCATGGGGTTAAAATGTGTGAGGCTGGCTCATGACCTTTATTATGTTGAAGATTTCCTAGAAATTTGGAACTTTCCAGAAAATTGGTGGTGAGCTTTGATGTGGGCTGAGCTGTGTCTCTTCTCAGGTTGATGTCATAAACCTCCAGAATCTCAGAATGAGTGTACTGGAGGTAGGAGCCACCACAGTAAAATAAAATCACTTGTCCAAGCCTTAATCCAGTGTAACAGGAGTTCTTACAATGGGGAAATAGGGTCAGAAATAGAAATGTGTGTGTGAGACACTGACATACATGCACAGGCATGCACACATGAGGGATGGGGAGGGAAGCTATCTGCTAGCCAAGGAGAGAGGCCTCAGGAGAAGCCAACTTTGTGACCTTAGATTTCCAACTTTCAAAAACTGTAAGAAAATCAAATTGTTGTTAAAGCTAGTCTGCCTGTAGTACTTAGCTATAATAGCCTAGCAAACAAATTTGAGTACTGAACTATAAATGCCAAGTTAAAGAAAATTAAACTAAAAATGAAAAAGTGACTCGGCTGAGTGGTATGGCATTTGAAGAAGCTGTGGAAAGGACCAGACACCTTGATGGACAGTGAGGGGCCACCTTGAGACATCCTTACTTCAGATGCTGCCTCAAGCAAGCCAGAGAGCTCCATCAGTGCATCTTCAAGATGCTCAGTCACAAAGTGTGGATGAACTACTAAACAAAATGGGTACCGTGGGTACCTCCACTATTAGCAAGAAACAACAGCCCCACAGTCAGTATGATAGGAATTTAATCTGATGAAAATTTCAGAAACAGTCCTTTCTTGATTGGCCATGAAGTGTCAAACTTTTATAAATGCCCAGTGATTAACTATTCTAATGGCCTCTAAGATTACATGAAAAAAACATTACAGGAACATGCTAAAAGAAGCCTACAAGCCATCCTCCTGATGAACCAGCTGTCATTCTCTACCTGGAACACCTATCCTTGGCTACAAGACCACCTCCTCCCAGCTCCATAACTGCAGCAATTTCCCTGTAGAGCCTCTGGCTTCCCTTATTGGCTTGTTTGACCTTTGGCAATTTGGCATTTTCATTTCTGGAAATGAAATGGCATTTCCCCAAGATGCCAAAATAACTTTCTGCTCTCAGTTCTGGGATTCGGGGGCCAGTGTGGGAACTCAGGTGGCCCTCAGCCTGTTTCCGGGACACATGAGACAGCTAGTCTGACAGCCATCCTCTCCTCTGTGCTGCCCTTGCTTCTGCTGACGCTACTACTAGGTACATTCTTCTGAGAAGGTCTAGGTGCAGATGGACCCCAGGCTCACTTAAGTTAGCAAGAAAACACGTACAGATCTCTGGAAACAAGTTGACAAGTAGAAGAAATTGAGAGCAGACACAAGGTGGGGAGTAGTTCCTACCCTTGAGAGGCCATCTCTACTTTGACTCATAGACTTTATAAATGTAAGATAGTTTTGCTCAGATCTGCTCTGTGGATGACTCTAAGGTACCATGACTCATCTGGTAACTCAGCTAACAGCGGCAGAGCAGATTTGCACACTGGGACACACAGGCCACGTCGACAGTTCTGTACACCCAGACACAAAGGCCACATAAACAGTTCTCCTCAACATCACACAGGCTGTGTGAACAGTTCTCCTCGGCAGGACACACAGGGACCACACAGAACAACAGTTAAAGCTTGTCAGATGTGTGGGTGAGAAGATGGGAAAAGCTGGACCTAGGTAAGCATTGGAACCCCAGGGCTGGGAGGTGGAAGCGAGAGGCTCTCAGGAGTTTGCTGGGAGCTACAGGGTCTATGAGCCTGAGGAGATGACTCAGCAATTCTTGCACCCATGGTGGGTGTTGTGATGCTGCCAGGAACTCTAGCTCTAGGTGTTCTGATGCCAGTGAATGTGCACTCACACAAACACACACTCACTCATTCACACACATACTCACACACTCATATACATACACACTCATACAATACTCACTCATACATTCATACACACAAACACATACTCACATAATCATACACATACTAACACACTCAAAACACATTCACACACTAACACTCTCATACATAAATGCACACTCATACACACACACTCATACACTCAATCATACACTCACTCACACACATTCATACATACACACTCATACACATACACACACACACTCTCACATACTCACACAAATAAAAATAAGTCTTTAAATAAATGAACTAGAGAGCGATAGAAGACACTGGATGTCAGTCCCTGCCACCATACTTACATGCACAGCTCCCTCCTCCCCAAGTGTATATGCACATGCACACACCATATATACACATTTTTAAAATAATTATTAAATTTTTAGCTGTCATTTTTGTAATTTTTTTTAAGTCAGAGACTTGCTATGTAGGCCAGGCTCAGTTCAAACTCACAATCTTTGCTTCAGGGCTGTGGTTACAGATCACACTCAATGCAGTTGCTACATCTTAAAAGTAAGGCATAGCAGATAAAGTTTTTATTTTTCAAAATAATATTTTTATTGTTCTTTGGGAATTTTACCTCATACACCCCAATCACTCTCACCTCCCAGTACTTCTATGTCATCCCTTGTGACCTACACCCCTCCCCAAAAAAGTTCAATCTGTATTGTCCATATACTTACTGGAGCATGGTGAAACTCCCATCAGCCCACCCTCTAAAGAAAATCGAGTCCTTCTCCACCTACAGAGCTGCCAAAAGCAATCAGTTGTGGAAAGCTACATCTCAGCATCTTTATCACAGTTTTTAAAAGATTTATTTATCTATTTTATGCATATGAGTACACTGTAGCTGCTTCCAGACACAGCAGAAGAGGGCATCAGATCCCATTACAGATGGTTGTGAGCCACCATGTGGTTGCTGGGAATTGAACTCAGAACCTCATGAAAAGCAGTCAGTGCTCTTACTCACTGAGTCATCTCTGCAGTCCCCTTATCACAGTATTTAAGAGTTGTCTTTGATGGCTTCCTGGGGTGGTAAGGGTTGTCACTTAAGCCTTCTGTCCTCCTCCTCCTCCTCAGATGTGCATCTGCAACCATCAGTAGCACTGCCAGAGTAGCCTCCTTGCTCTTTAGAGTCAGCAGGAGGTCAGATCATGGGCTTGCTCATGGTTTCTGGTGAAAGTTTCAAAATAATATTTTTATAATAAGTTTTAATGAGTTAGTTCATCTTGTAGCATCTGAAGGACTGGTCCAAGAACCCTGTGGGCATAAAATCCGGTGACACTCCAGCCCTTACATAAAGTAGTGCAGGTACGGCATGTGGTCTTCCCACCCAGTTTGTTCAAAATCTATCAGAGGGCACACTGCTGCTCCAGGGGGTCTGTAGGTGTTCAGAGGCAGTTTCTTTAAAAATACTTTCACCTGTAGCTGGCTGATCTCATGTAGCAACCAAAGGAATGGCACCAACTGTACATGTGTGGCCCTGTGCACTCCAACACTACCATTTCAAATGTGGAAAAAAAAAATTATATTAAAGAAATGTTTCACTTTTCTTCTTTCTTTTCTTTCTTTCTTTCTTTCTTTCTTTCTTTCTTTCTTTCTTTCTTTCTTTCTTTCTTTCTTTCTTTCTTCCTCCTCCTCCTCCTCCTCCTCCTCTCTTATTAGTATGAGGCTTCTTAATCTGATGCACATCTCAACCCAGATGCTGAGTTTTAAGCATAAATGCTTGGGTTTTATTTTTATTACATAAAATCTACAGTTGAAAAGTAGGTTTATTATTATACCTGAGATGTTTTAAGCAATGTAGATTTATTAACTTTTACATTTAGAGAAATTTAATTAAGATTGGACTTAAGATTCAGCCACTGAGGCCAGCTATTCACACAGGCCTGCAATCCCACTCAGGAGGCAGAACCATCAAGGTCTGTGATTCCCAGGACTACATTATGAGACCCTGTCTCACCAAACACACACACACACACACACACACACACACACACTACACACACATACATATTAATTGACTAATTAATTAGTCCAGGTGTCCAGGTGTGCTAGATATAGTTCTAGTACTTAATGCCATGTGTCTGTCACTTCTCTATCAGACAATGGGCTTCTGAGCATCAAAAAAGGCTAAGCAGAAAAAACAGAACCATGCTTATCGTAGTAAGTATGATGAGGATGCTTCAGATGTAATGCTTCTTCCTGGCAGGGAAGATAAGGACAGCATGAGAAACATGTAAATAGCAACCACATAAAGCCAATTGTGATGAATACAAAACAGAAGAGAGAGAATGTCAAGAGAGATAGGAAAGAGCATGTGAAAAGGAGACTGTTGTTTTGGGAGTCTGGTATGCTTAGAAAGTGGGACAAAAAGGCTCTGAAGACGACAGCCTTGGGCAGGACTGAAAGTGTCACCAGCAGGTCAGACAGCATTCTCAGAACACTGCCAATAAAGAGAGTCCTGGTGAGGTTGGATTTGAGTTGTGTTTGGGGAGAACTCACTTGACATTGATGTGGATGATAAACAGACACACAGAAAGAAAAGAGCTTGGCTGCTCCATGACGACCAATTAGCTACTGCACAGCCCAGGCAAAATACAACATGGAAGTGGTGCAGGTTCGGGGGAATGGGATCAGGAATGTGGAGTTGCTTACGAGGAGGACCTCAGGACTTGACAAGTTCCAGAGGATCTTCCAAGGCTCTGTAGCAATTAAACCAAGGAGGACTGAAGACCTGAATGAAGAAAGGCTATCTCTAGTGCATCTGTACTGAGACCTTGTAATGGAGGTTGAAACGTGACTATGGGTGAAGTGGGCCTTAGGGAACACATGAAGAGAAACAGCCACAAAGTATGCCAATCAAGTATCTGGGGAATGGTGTGATGGTAGATGGTGGCCTTCACACACATGGGGATTGTGATGGCTGCATGGACACACTAAGCCACTGTATAGAAGGGCTGGCTGTCCTCTTAGGGGTTCTGGAACTAATCCCTAGTAGACTAGGAGACAGCTACAAACTAGTCCAGCACAGGACTGGAGAGCTGACAATATCAGGAAGCAGCAGTCACCAACACTTGCTCTTCAGCTTATATCAAAGGACAAAGGAAAGCAGTGAAGAAACACTGTCTAAAAGCTCAGACCAAAGTCATGATTTATTTTTGAAAAGTCCAAATACCGACTACGCAAACCAGAAAGCAAGAGTGAGGCTCGCAGTTGGCTGTCAGTAGGCCTGGGTCACCTCTGAGACTGACACAGCAGTGGGTCCACAGTTTATGCTTCTGAGGCTTACTGTTTTTATCTTATAATTGGCGGGAAATATCCATCATGCACAGGGCCCTAAGTTCTGTCTCCTGCACCTCAAAATCAAAACAAAAACGGTGTAGAAAGGACAAAAAAAATGTAGATATAGATTCTGAATGGTGGCTGAGAAGATGTGCACTAAAGTCTTCTCTTTGGTTGCCAGCCACAGTGGTACACGCCTGGAGCCCCAGCATTCAGGGAGTACTGAAATGTGGGTAGGCAACTTCAGCTACGAGAAATCCAAAGCCATCCTGGACTATGTGGGACCCTGCCTCAAAGACCACAGTGTGGGGAAAAAGTCACCCCGGTGTCATTCTAATTTTCCTACTTAAAAGCTTTTCATAACCTCAAATAAGTATATAATCTTTTCATAAAAAATTGACAAAAGCAAACAAGTCTGAGATCACAGACAATCTCAGTCTCTGTGAGGTCAAAGGCTCCAGGATGAGGTATTCCTTAAGGAGGCTGGATCCAAGTCTTTCGTGTCTGTGGGTCTTGTGCCCACTTCTGCTGCTCCTGAAGCTATGGCCACTTATTTTCTCTTTATGATTTCTATTCAGCAGAGCTGTGAAGGAAAATTGAGGCAGGCCTTTCTGAGAAGACAAAAAGCCTCTGTAGCCTGTGGGATGGAAACTTCATAAGAGAACACTGGTCTCTGTCATCAGAGAATTCGGTTGCTGGAGGACAGAAATTCTGAGGAGAACAAAGAGCAGAGAGCCTGTTGGTACTGTCACTTCAGGGCAGGCATGCTAGTAACTTTATATTATAATGGCAGGATGAAGAACAAGGTGTCCCATTCACTGTGAGCTCCTGCCACCACAGGCTCTCAGGCCTTGCCAAGCATTTCACTGAAGTGGAAACAAAAAGAGACTTACAAGGAGTGTGAAAGGGGCTGAAAGCAGGTAGGTAGATCATCAGTGGCCACATAAATAACCAGAGAACTGGGGTGGGGTGGTGGGGATGAAAAGACTCCTGTGATCACTTACCAGCCTAGCTTATGCACTAAATCAGGCTTGCTTCTGTCTGCTGCTGTTGTTTTTACTCAACAGTTAAGCACCAAGGGAAATGTCAGTTGGGCCTTAAAGATAAGTTATAGCTGCTGAGCCTCATTGCACCTGTCTGTTTTGACAGTAGGTTTCATCAGTTCATGGTAGAAAGCCTTCTCTCTGCTAAAGCTGTCACAAATGCAACTAGATCTCAGGAAGAAAAGGTTCATCTCAGAGGCAAATCTTACCCTTTCATTTTCCTTCTCTCAGTTTGTATGAGGCAACATCCCCTGCTACCACCAAGAAGAGGGTCAGCCCTACCCCATATGCCTTGTGGGCGGCCTGCTTCCTGGCATGCACAGCTCAGACTTTAGGAATTCCTCTTTCTTCCATCCTGGCTAAATGGTGCAAATAAAGGTCCTATTCTAGAGCAGCCACACCGAGAAGGCCTAGGAGCCTCCAACAGTCTCCTTAGGCCCATAAGACAAACTCCAGTGAAACTACCAGAGAAGCCTCACCTAAAACACTGCATGATAAGGCTGGTTCTGCAACTTATCTCATTCTGAAGTCACTTCCTTAGAAGCCACAGGCTCTCGTAACATAGCTGATGTTAAAGTGCAGTTGTCAGGGCTCCAGGCAGCAGCCCCTCGCCTGCCTCACCTGCTTTGTTTAGTTTATATTTTCTTGATGGTTCCCAGAGGGACTGAGCCAACCAGTAACTTCGAGTGGCTGGCACACAGTTCTGAACTGAAGGCCAAGTATCTCCCAGCGAGCTGATGGTGGCTGGTAGTGACATTTCCCCATGTTGGAAGGCTGAACGCCCTCCACTTCATTTCATGTCTTGCACCCAGACACTCCAAAGCAGAAGTTCACATAACTAGCCACAAAACCAGAAAGAATAATCAGGGTACAGGGGATGCTGACCTGAAAACAGGACCAAACTTTTCTTTGCTAGGGGACTGTCCACAGTCACCAAGGGCTACTACACAGTTAACTTGGTCCTTAGGCCAAGGGACTAGGGAGGAACCTGGATTACCCAATAGATCCTAGAAACATGGACCTTCCCATGGAGATTTCTCTCTCGTGGATACCCATGAATTAAAAGAGAGGAAAAGCTGAGTACATGTTCCCAAGACAAAGCAATGACTAAGTGGAGATGCCAGCCTGATGCATAAATACAACAGGGAGGAAGTTGAAAGGCAGGGTTGGAATGGAAACAGGTACCATGGTCAGGTAAAGCTGTGGCAAACCTGATCAACTGTTTGGCTATCCCCAAGCCATCTGCTTCACCTACTGAAGGTATTAAACTATTGCTTGGAGACTCTACCCAAAATACCCACCATGCTTTGGATGGCCTCACTTACTACACAACACATGGCCACTGTCACATTCACATACATCCCACAGGGACTCAAGCCAGTGGCTCCTGTAGGCCAGAATTTTCCTGACAGTTACTTTTATAGACATATTAGAAACATTACTGTCATGGCTGAGAGGCTAGCAATAAACTTTATTCTATTCCTGAAACAGTTTGCAGGTACCTTAGGTATTCCGGAACACTCAAGCCAATCGCGGATGATGTTCTCAACAGACAGGCCGAGCCTTCAGAAACAAAACAAGAAACAAACAGTTAAAAAAAAATGGTTCAGCCGGGCCTGGTGGCACAGGCCTTTAATCCCAGCACTCGGGAGGCAGAGGCAGGCGGATTTCTGAGTTCGAGGCCAGCCTGGTCTACCAAGTGAGTTCCAGGATAGCCAGNAAAAAAAAAAAAAAAAAGGTTCAGAACACACAGAACCAGGACATGTTTAAGTATTCAGGCAGAGGAGGTGCTCTCCTGAGGATGAGCACTGCCCCACTGGCTGGGGTGTGGGAAGGAACCCATCAGGTTAGGGTGATCTCTCCAGGGCACAGGAGTGTCTGTAGACTGAAACTGATGAGGCACAGGCATGTAGCAGCAGATGCTTTTAATGCTTTAAGGGATGGGAATGTTCTTGGATCATGTAGAGCCTGAATGCCTGCTGGAGGAGGCAAGGCAAGTAAGGCCTCTATGGCAGCTAGTGTGACAACAAGTCTATGGGCACAGTGTGATTGGCTCACCTGTTTGTTTTCTCCAGGCAGACCCACATCAAAGCCCCTCTCTATGCAGTATTGTGAATGTTTATTACATTGGCTGAAATGTAACTGCTCTCTTGCCCTGCTGACTTCACTGGTCTATAAAATCATTAAATATCTGGTATATTAACAGCTAGCAGTCTTCCTTCAGTACCAGGCAATTCCTGCTCATGCCCAATATCTTCTCACTGGACCTTAGGCAGGAAGAAGGCAGCCTGCTTCCTTGGGTACCCCCATCACTCTCTGCCCCCTCGATCTAGCACACTTGGGATGGAATGGTTTGGTGGCATCACGTTTACTGTCTTCTTGAAGGATGGACACTCTCTACCAGCTAACCCCAGCACTCAGCCCTCACCACTGTTCCTGGTAGGAGAGTGGGTTTTTGTGGAGATATTTTTATCTGAATGAATAAAAACACATTTCTTGGGGGCAGGGAGATAGTTCTATGGGTAAAAGCCTTGGCTGTTTAAGCCTGGTGGCTGGAGTTCCATCCTAGAACCTACAGAAATGGCATATCACATGTAATCCCAGCAATCCTATCAGGAGAAGGGAAGTAGAGACAAAACAACTGCCTCAAAATGTGTGGGTCAGCTATCAGAAAACAAAAGAGACCCTGCCCTAGCAGGGTGAAATTGAGAACTAACTCTCCAGAGTTGGCATCTGGCAACCATGAGCAGGTACATGAACACACACCTGCACATAAATAAATTTAAGTCCCCAAGTAAATCCCCTCTACAATTTCTCTATTGATGACAGAAGTTGTAGAAATATGAAGTATGCTGAGGTACTGCAAGGCTAAGAGTAGCACACTGTGGGCATCTGGTCAGGAATCAGCCTTCAGTGGGCTGAAATACAAGGAAGACACACAGGGAATATATGGAGAGAGTCTGAGCTTCTACTGCCAGTATCTCACAATAGGACTACCAGGTAGATGATTGGGAGCAGACCTAAGAAGACAGAGGGACAGGCCTTCCTGGTCCCTGTAATCAGTGACATTTCCAGACACGCCTCACAAGAAAGCTGAGGACCGCCACTGCTGGCCTTTTCATCAACTGCTACCATGTAACACCGTCAATCCAGTGCAAATAGCCACGCTCTCCATGCTATTCTCAGAGACAGACTGCTCCTCAGAGCACCATCAGGAGGATCTCTGTCTTCCCTTGAGCTTGCGCGAAGGCCCCATACACCCACAGTGGACTTGGCTGACCAGACAGGACTATGAGGGTAGGTCTGGCTGGCCCCTCGGGGAAAAACAGCAGAGGAGAAGATCCCAGAAGACAGGGCTGGAAACTAGTACACACAGAACTGGCTCCAGTGCTCAAAACCCAGGGCTGCTCAGGATGAGCACAGGAAACAGACCCCTCCACCAAGTGAACTGTGTCCCAGTGGCATGATCAGTGGTAGGTAAGGTGCAGGACAGAATGACTTTGTTCCAAACAAGAATAGGCCTTCAACTGAGTTGTCTCACTTCCTATGTAAACAGAAATCAATCTTATATGCCAGCCTCACATACCTCGAGGGAAAACAACAACAACAATACCACAAACCATTATTTTTTAGGAAGTGTTGTTTACTGACTTCTATCCAAACTTCTGTGAGCTACACTCTGGCATTATCTTAGTTACCCATAGAAAAGCCAAAGTCAGAGGCACTTCTAAGGCTGACCATGCACCTGGCATCTAGAAAAACAGGTCTGGGGAGAAAACAGTATATGGGGAGAGACAGCACTTAGAATACTTAATAGCATAGATGGTCAAAGAGTCCACACAGTGAATGTATCTGAGAGTTCATAGGAACTGGGATTACATATCCTAAAAAGGCAACAGCTGAGTGGTGACTTAATTGCCATTTCTGAGTGATTTTACAAAAGATGGTGAGCAGCTGTTGGGCATCACCACAGAGGAGTAAATCCAGGACACGACATCATTTCCTTTGTGGAATTTCCACTGCAAGACTCTTCTTTCAGTGGCATAAAGAGAGGCTGGGACCAAAGACTGAGAAAGTAGGTGTTGAGCATTGTCCCAAGTCCTCAGGCAAGGAGCCCAAGGGTCAGGCAAACATCTGTATGAGACAAGCATCTGGTGGAGCTACCATGCCCAGAGTAGAGGGGAGCTGAGGTGAAAACATCCCAGAGATTCACTGTCTCTGCAGAATAGATGATGGGTGCTTCATAAGATGCTACAGCTTGTTGGACAAGCATCTGTGATGTGGAAGACCATCTTCTCCACAAGAAGATAAATGGGTAGAGGATACCAAGAAGAACACTCAGAGAGGCTACTTGAACATGTAGTTGTGAAGGCTGCACTGTCTTGCATGCTGGGACAGGAGCAATGGAGATGGAGGAGACAGAGTAGGAAGACATGCCTACATGCCTGTCCCACAGAGACAAGGTGTAGATAAGGCTTGGCCTAGCCAGCAGCACCTAGCATGGTGTGAGAACAGACCACCATGACTACAAAATAAGGAAGAGGCTAGAGGCAGGGAGGCCACATGGCAGGCTGCTGATTTGCTGGTATGTGTGTATGTGTGTGCACGTGCACTTACTTTATAGACATAGTCTCTCTATGTAGCACAGGATAATTTCAAACTCAAGGTTCTTCTACCTCAGTTCCCTGAGTATGTGCCACCCATGCCAAGGACATAGAATGCTGGGGAAGTGTATGGAAGGCTGAAAGACTGGCAGCAGACTCTGGCTTCTATTAATCTCTACCAGACAATATTCCCCAGAAAGCATGTGACCACTACTGTGCCCATCTTTGGCCAACGCTGATGGCTTGTTCACTGGCTAGTAGTGAAGCAGATACTGCTGCCATATTCAGTTTCTTCACACAGACTCTCTGGTGGAACTAAAACAAAACAAATGAAGATATCTCTAAGCACTGCCAAGTGGAGGCACAGAAGTGGCAGCTGCCATCTATGTACTTACTATATTGGAGTACAGAAAACATCCACCTAAGCCTTAGAGGAATAGCACAAATCCAGTGTTGTTATGCACAGCATGGACTCAAACAAAGTTCTCAGGGCTTGGGAAACTTACCTAAGGCTGCACAGACAGTACCTGAAGAGCTGGGATTGAAATTTATAAAGCTCTGCTTTCCTTCCCATGTTGAACCTGGGCTTCATCATGAATCCCTTTCTGCAGTGGTATAAACACACCACAGACACGGAGCCTGTGCATCTGTGCACCTGTGCCCAACATAACTGTCCCTTCTTGCTAACACTAATCACCCCTAAAGGTGGCCTGCTTCCTGCTGTGGCTGCCCTGCTTGTCAACTCTCCAATTGCATTTTAAGAGTAGAAGAGAGCCTTTAGAAGCAGAGATGTGAGAACAGGAGAGCTCTCTAGGCTAGTCAGGAACAAAACCTTTCCTGCCTTAACTGAAGACAGCTTGAATTTTCAGGCCACTTTTCTCTGGAAAGATTCAAAGCATCTTATAAGCACAATCATTTGGTCCTTATGGTAGCTATGTGAAGTGGATGATGACCACCTGAGCAAGTGTTCAGTCTACAACCTAGGTGGATTCTGGCCAAAGTCAGAGTTGCTGGAGGGACTTCTAAGCTCTGCTGTTAGTGCACTAAGCCTGCCTGGGAACTGTGGAATAAAATGTTAGGTCATCAGAAGAAGAATCATGCATTAATACTCTCCCCCTAAAAAGCAAGGGAGCCACCATATAACGATACCTTTTTTTCTCCCACCCTGGGAAAAAGTGGATCACATGTTTTCAGAGCAAAGTGAGCATCTCTATGATAGTTTTGGTGTTTTGATCATTACTATAGAAATGGCACAGCAGTGATTAAGTGAACAGCTGCCTGTCACAGTCACCAAAGTATCTAAGCTGGTGGTGCATGTTTTCCCTCTGAGGTCATTCAACTTAAATGATCCCAGCAGAAAGCAGAGGCATTTCCATGTAGCCAGGACTCAGGACACACAGAAAATGACCCGTCTGCATGTCTCATCACTACAGAAACTGATCTTATGCAGCAGATAGCTAACTGGACACAGAACCAGCGTGCATGACCTTCAGATCTGGGCTAGGGCATTCACTCTTCCCATCCCACGGCTGAGACCTGGTACTGGGGGCAGCAGGCAGTGCTACCCACTGGCTGCCTGCGTGTGTGTACCATACTTCACATGGCAGCGTGGAGTTTCCATGGGCTATCTTGAGACCCTCTGGACTATAAATGTCACAATTAGTTAATACAGAAGAAACCAGAACGTGCTTCTCTCTCTGATACAATACTGCTTAGAAAAGTAAGCTGTGTTCAGAGTCTAGAAAGGGAACACGTAAGTGACCTTTGCATGATGTGGGTATGAGCAGAACTAAGCATAGTCTTGCAGGGAGACGGGCTGCACACACCTGGATGTCTTGCTGTTGACTTCTGAGCTGCTGTGGTGAATGAAGCAGCAACTATCACCTGTGTCTATCATGGGCCCATCAGCTTGCTGGTGACTGCATACCATGCTGCTATCATTCTTGGTTCCTGCCTTCAGCCTCCTGGGATTTTAACCCTCACATTTTCCCTCTACAACCCAGCACACACTCCCACTAGTTTCACATGAAGCAAATGCCAGGCCGCAACAACTGTGAACATCTAGGTACTGGACACAGAAAAGGATCAGAGTTTGGAATGGAAATGCCCTTGTCTGAGAGCACAACTTAAATTCTATACGGGTTTTAAAATCACTGATAAGTTATGCTTTTTTATGTCTCAGAGCTTTCCATGGTGTTGCTCATTTTCTTGATCAAAACAAAGCATTTGTGCTCAGATAGATAATGAAGACTGCGTATGAGGTGAGTGTTCCCTGCTCTGTGGGGGAGGAAGAGCAGGAGGGGGGTAAACAAACAGATGAACATGCACACACAAATACTGTAATTGATGGGCAAGATTAATCAGTAGCTGTGGCTGACACCAGAACCTGGGGGCTAAGGTTGCTGGACCAGCTATTCTCCGGGGGAGCATAGGTTTTTGGCAGGGGGAGCATGGTGCATGGGTCCTTCTAGATGGCCTCCTAAGCTTTATTTCCTTCCCCTCAATACTGATTCCTGGGATAAGCAGCTACCCACTTCACTTCAGAATGTAGCTCAGGGACCAAGAAAGAAAAGTCAGGCTCACATCTGATTCCTTTATTCAACTTGACAACTCACCCATTTGTAACTGTGTTACCTCTCAAACAACCCATGAGTCTGTTCTTTGCTTCAAAGCCCACTGGTACTGTAACCATCACTGAAATAATTCCAGTTCTCAAGATCTTTGGACTCAAATGCACTGGTGTTCTCTAGTACATCTCCCAGCTTCTAGCCCTCCCATTCCTCTTCACTCCCCGACTCCCTAGGACCTAGGCTCTGCCTTTAGGTCTCATTTCAAATTCAGGGCTGATGGGTCTGCTATCTGTAGCCCCCAGGACCCAGACCTTACAGTGTTCTGTATGTGCTGATTCTAATGTCCTGTATGGGTGATTATAATGACCCGTGATTTTGATAGTTGGTCAGGATCTCTTTGAAGGCTATCGTTGGATTTATTCTCTCCCTTCTCCCATAGTCCAGACTAAAGCCTGTTACAGGAGATGCTCCACAGAGAATGTTAGTAAGTGCAGAGGAAGCTTGACACTAGCCACTCAGTGTGACAGGCAAAGCCTTGCCTGCTCAGCATGGCTCAAGTGCCTAACAGATGTACCAGAGGATCAGTTTGCAACTGGGGCCAAAGATCAGAGGCTCCAGGGGGTAGATGTGCAGCCTTTGGAGGCCCACATAAAATTAGTACAATATGCTGCATAGGTAATAGAGCAAGCCATCTGCTTGAACAGGCAAACTAGATTTTGAGATTAGTTAGCAGGCAAGAAGATGTTTAAATTTAAAAATGTACTCCAATATACTTGGTGAAGTAGGGTTTTTGTTTTGTTTGTTTTGTTTTTGTTTTTATGTTTGTTTTTTTGTAGGCAAGAGACCACTTTAACATTTAAGGAGAATTCTTAATGAGACTTAAGTCTGCTAAGCAAAGCATGGTCCCACTGGAAAAGGCATCCCACCTTGTCAAAAGGATGCAGTGGGTGGTTGGCAACCACACAGGCCATGGATGCTGCGCTAATCTCCATGACTACAACAAAAGTTTCTTTGTGGGCCCAGTGTGTTGCCTCAGTAAATATCTACAACAATAAAATCCAGGCCTGTGGAGCCAGAGGGCTCAGGGCATCCAAATGAACTCCATACTGCATCATGGAGATTAAAAGACACAGACCTCTCAAACTAAAGTGTACTGTGTTGCCTCAGTGAAAACTGCTGTGTTTCTGCCCTAAGAACTTTGTCCTGAAGTAATGCAGTCAGCACTCAGAATGCAAATTTATAATCAACAGAAGAGGCCATATGCTGCATCTATAAATTTCTTCCTTTCCTCCCTCCTCTTCCTCTTTCCCCCTCCCCTCTTCCCTATTTCCTATGCCCAAGGTCCTAAATAAAGGCCTCTGAACTCTATCGGAGAACCTGAGCTATTGTCCCAGGGGGCAGGTATAAAAGAAAAGGAAATTATTGCCACCATAGCATGGTAGTCAGGCACATGCCTAGCACGTGTGAAGCTGTGAGCTTCAAATCCAGTACTGAGGAAGAAAGGGGGGGGAATATGTATACATTTTAGGTCTACTTCTGAATAATAAATAGCCACATCTGATATCAGTTTTGCAGAAGAATCCCACCTGTGCTGGCTGGTTTTATGTCAACTTGACACAAGCTAGAGTCATGTGAGAAGAGGAAACTTCAATTGATGAGAAACTGCTTCCATAAGATAGGACTGCAGGCAAGCCTGTAAGGCATTTTCTTTGTTAGTGATTGATGAGAGAGGACCCAGTGTATTGAAGATGGTGTCACCCCTGGGCTTGTGGTTCTGGGTTCTATTAGAAAGTGGGCTGAGCAAGCTATGAGGAGCAAGCCAATAAGCAGCACCCCTCCCTGGCCCCTCCATCAGCTCCTAACTTCAGGTTCCTGTCCTGACTTCCTTCAGTGATGTGAAGGTGTAAGCCAAATAAACCCTTTCCCAAATTGCTTTGGTCATGGTGCTTCATCATAGCAATGATAACTCTAAGATACTACCATAATATGTCTACAAAACCCAAACAAACAAACAAAACCAAAATAAAAACAAAACAAACAAAAACAGGAAACATTTAAAGCCATCCACACAACACAGTTCCTTAGCACAGACTCCTGAAAGCCTGTTGTCTTGCCCAGTTACTGAAGTTACAGTTTATGCTTGTGAATGAGCACAGAATGGCAGGAATCAAGAAATACATTGACTCTGAATGAAGCACGGATTGGCTTCGTGTTTACATGTTCCTGCTTTATTAGTGTTTGTTCTGTAAGACGGCTTAACGGGTAAATGTGCCTGTTATGCAAACCTGATAGATGGTATGAGCTCACTCTCTAGAACTTACACTAAAGGTAGAGGAGAGACTTCACTCCACAAAGCAGCTCTCTGACCACATAAACACCTTGCTGTATGCACACTCACACAGAGAATAATCAGGGTTTAGTCCAGTGGCAGAGTGCTTGGTTGACAAGTGTGAGCCCCTGTACTGGAAAGAAAGACCACAACAGAACCAGGACTAATAACCAGGCTTCTACCTGCTGGAGGAAGGTGGGAGATAGGGAGGTTTCAACAAAGTCACCCAGGGGAGATCCACTGTGTAGGAAAAACCTCCATGTCCTCGCAGTATGCCCTTCTCTAGACTTAGCCTGGTTGCATAATAAGTTACCCTTGAGACATCTAATTAAACTGCCTATCAGACAGGCCCATCAACATACAAGTGACTGGCCTTGCATGAATCTAAAACAATATCCGTGTCAAAGAATTCATGTTCACACTTGAAAATGTTCACATGCATTAAAAACACTGCTAAGCCCGAAGGTCAAAGAAAGAAAAGCAATGTCAGTCCTTCAACAAAGAAACACTTAAATTGTTCAACAAGCCCCTTTGATGTCTGAATGTCAGTTTTGCTATTAGAGATGATGCTTTGGGTACTTATGTTTAGGGGTTAAGATAGAGCCTTAGAAGAAGCAAGGTAGAGGAATTTACATGGGTAGCAGGGCCTCTGGGTTTCCTCTAAAGGCTGTATGAGGCCAGGTCCCATGTCTGCAAATGACCACATCCAACAACGAGCATGTTCTTCCTTTTCATGAAGCTTGCAGAGAACATGGAGATGAGGTAGTCATGGTCTGGAGCCAGTCCCTATGGGCTCATACACTAAAGGAAAAGCTACTTAACTTCTGCAACCTCAGCTTTCACAACTCTAGAGCCACACTACCTATGTGGCCCCAAGGTACAGACTGGTGGCTTATGTCATGTTTCTTCAGTTGTCTTTTTGGTCAAACATGGAAGAAAGATCACATACAAAAAAAAAATGTTGTTCACCCATGCTGCTGTTCAGTTGGGTGAGTTCTTGCCTAGCATGTATAAGGGTTTGATCCCTGGCAACACATAAGTTAGTAGTGGTGACACACAATCCCAGATCTCAGGAGGCGGAGGCAGAGGCAGGCGGTTCAGAAGTTCAAGGTCAGTCTCAGTTATGTAGTGAATTTGGGGCTACCCTGCCATCCATGAGACCCTAAGTAAGAATGTTGTTCCAAGGGTTGAGTGCCATCATAATCTGTTGTTTTCTAATAATCTCCCTGGTGGTGATTATGAGAACATTAAAGTCAGGGCTGATGATGATGCACATAGATCTGTGTGCAGTGCTATGCACAAGAAGTGTTTATGTTTTAATGCACACACAAACCATCAACTGAGCAACTTGTTTAAACATAGATATCAGCTTTGCTTTTTAACACCTGATAAAATATTATCCACATGTTTAATGGGTTTAAATGACTTACTCCAAACTCTGAAACTAAAAGGTATGATGGTTAGTTTTAATTACCAACTCAACACAGTCTAGAATCACTTAGGAAGACAGTCTCAAAGAATAAGTATCTAAATCAGGTTGGCTTGTGGGTGTGACTATAGGAGACTATATTGACTGTCTTGACTGATGGGGACAACTTTGTCTGAAAACATATGGCAGTATTATCTGGTTTGGGACCCTAGGTTGTATAGAGAAGGCTAAGCATCATGTTTAGCACTCTCTCTGTCTGTGAGTGTGATGTCACCAGCCATTGAAGCCTCTGCTCTCTTGACTTTGCCACAGTGATAGACTATAGCCTGGAACTGTGAGCTAAAATATATCCATTCTCCCAAGTTGCTTTTTGTCAGGCATTTTATTATAGCAATGAATGTGAGACTCAGACAGGAGGCAGCAAAGTGGCCTCCACCACAGGCTCTTACAGCATATCAATCTCTGCCTCAGTGAAACAGTATGCCCTTATATAAATCTATACTGACTGGAGCCACTCCAATGTGGTCTTGTTTGTTTGTTTTTAAAGAAGTGGTCTAGAGTAGTTTCCCTGCATCCTCTCATGACAAGCAAGCACTCTATCACTGATCCCTGCCCGGCTCTCTCCTCCATTCTTAGCTGTGGAAGCTGAAGCCTCAGAGTGCTCTTGGCTGGCTTCCTATTCCACACTGAAGGGCCCTGGGCTGGACATGCTGCTGCAATCTCAACCTATTTTCTGGTCTAGCTGTGACACTAAGAGCTGCCCTAAGTTCCTTGGTGCAGAGAGGAAATCTCAACTGTCAAGGTTGTAACAATGGGTCAAACAAAGGTAGGGCTATTTCAAAATTAAAAGTGAACCGGGGTTCCTAATTCCTTTACTGGTACTTACCTTTTGTTTTCTGGAATGCTCTCCAACAGCATTTGAAGAAAATCCTGAAATAAGAAGAAAGCAAACTATTAAAGCAATCTACCCTGAATACCCAAGATACAATTCACAGACCACATGAAGCTCAAGAAGAAGAAAGACCAAAGTGTGGTTGCTTTGGTCCTTCTTAGAATATTCATGAGAGCAAATATGGAGACAAAATGTAGAGCAGAGATTGAAGGAAAGGCCATCCAGAGACTATCCTACCTGGGGATTCATCCCAGACAGAGTCACCAAACTTCAACACTATTGTGGATGTTAAGAAATGCTTGCTGAAGGAACCCTGATATAGCTGTCTCCTGAGAGGCCCTGCCAGAACCTTACAAATACAGAGTCAGATGCTCACAGCCAACCGTTGCACTGAGTGCGGGGTCCCCAATGGAGGAGTTAGAGAAAGGATTGAAGGAGCTTAAGGGGTTTGCAATCCCATAGGAAGAACAATAATATCAATCAACTAGAACCCCCAGAGCTCCCAGGGACTAAGCCACCAACCAAGGAGTACATATGACTCCAGCTGTATATGTAGCAGAGGATGGCCTTGTCAGGCATCAATGAGAGGAGAGGTCCTTGGTCCTATGAAGGCTGAATAGATGCCCTAGTGTAGGGGACTCAAGGGTGGAGAGGCAGGAGTGGGTGGGTGGGGTGGAGGAACACCCTCATAGAAGCAGTAGGAGGTGAGATGGGACAGAGAGTTTCCAGGAGGAGGGGAAACCGGGTAAGGGGATAACCCTTGAAATGTAAATAAATTTATAAATAAATAAATAAGCTATCTATCAGTAAATAACTGCCCAACTATGCTAGCAACCTCATCATGAGGCCTTCCTCAGTCTGTACTGAGCAGCTTCAACTCCAAAAGGCTCATAACTAACCTGTAACACACCTGCAGTGCTCCAGAAAGAGGTCAAGATCAAAACAACAAAAACAGCGGAGGGACAAAGATAGCCCTAGTCTGGAACTCATGGTCCCTTCTCCTCTACTGTGTTCATGCAGTTACAGGACATCCAAGGTGTTTGTGTGAGAGTGCCATGTCATGACTTATAACTCTACAAGCCACTTTCTTTTATTATGGAAAACCTCAAATAACAAACAAAGAAGAATAACTAACCATGCTGTTCAAATGACCAAGTAGCCTGCCTTGCCCTGCCCATCTTCCCTGCCCTCTGAACTATTAAGAAATACCAAATATCATATGTTATCCATAAGTGCTTTTGTAAAGCTCTCTAAGATAAAAGAATTCTGTCAAGAATAACCACAATATCATAGAACTAAAACTTCAAATATGAATGCTCGTTTGTATTTAATTTATACTTTTATTGAGGCCACCTTTTTAGTTCATCTAATTGTGAAATACTGACTGTGTCTTAACTAGTGTTGTCAGATATTGGACATTCAGTTATTAAACTGGGAGGATAAATATGCTAAAATAACTGTTCATTTGAAGGTAAGGCTTAACTAAGATTTTTCTTGTTCTGCCCTTTTATTTGCTAAATGTAAATCCCATAGTCAGCTTCTCATCAGGTGGGTAGGATGACACAGAGGGGAAAGAAGGCAAGCACAAAGTATTACATCATTGCTATTTACGGACATTAAACAACAAATAGGATCTATATATGGAGGGTCTTTGGCTTATTTTTTACTTTTGCTTTTTTTTAAAGCATAGAATCTTTTTGCTATGTTAATATTACATGTTTTCTTTTAATGCAATAATGAATTTTTTTTCTGTTTTTTCTAAGCTTATACAGTCACTTTTGTTTTTGAGATAATGTCTCACTATGGAACTCATGCTGATCCTCGGCTTGAGGGTCACAAAGCCATCACTTTTATTATTTTAAAGATTACCGAGACTAAGGCAATAGGTCAGTAGTAGAGTGAGTATTCATCTATTATTTTAAATAACATTTTGCAAAATGTTCATTAATTATTTATCATGATGTAATAGATCTCTTTGTAAATCACTACATTAGTGGATCACTAACTCACTGACAAGATTAAGTCTTAAAAATCCAAGAACTATAATTATATAATTATAACTCTAATTATAACTTCTTACTAATTTCACCCCATTATGTTTGTATAGTACCTACAAACTTATCTCCTATTTTCCTAGTAACTTATGTCCAATTATGTGGAGGGAAGATGACAGTAACTTAATAGTAAGGGGGAAGAAAATAATTGCTTGAGAAGCAGGAAATTCAGAGTTAACCTTAATTCTACCCTTTCACATTTTCAAGTTACAACTGGCTTCACGGCCCCTCCCCTTTTGATAGGATTATACGAACAAGAATCTGAATTCTGGGTAAATACAGGGTGGTGGTGAAGGCACCTGTGAAAACATCCTCTTTTTTTTTTTTTTTTTTTAAGAACAGTGTCCTGCCCCCTAGTAGGCTACCATTTTGGAGTACCTGTGGATTCCTGCCTCCAAGGGTAGACTAGAGGCTGCAACCAGTGCCTAAAATCACACAGACAAAACATGTGGGGAATCTCCAAGATGTCCCCTGAGAATTGCAATGTGCTTTCTACACTCTGTCCTGTGATCCACCCCATTTGAGACACTTGTTTCTCATCTGAAGTCTCTAAAACATTTATGAGCAGAACTGACCCAGTTGAGTCCTCTTACTCCTTTTAGAGACCCAAATCTGACCACACAGCACTAGGTTTCCTGCTCCCTCTTGTCGGCTGCCATTGCCCTGGGTGGACTTGTGAGAGTAGTCCTTCCCAACTCATTGGCTGCTGAAACAGAAACAAATATGCCCTCAGGAAGCTGCCTTCCCTCACCCGTCTCCTCTGCTCCCTTCTGAGTTTTGAGGAGGAAGTTAGACATTATAATTGGACAAGAACCAGTGGAACTAAGACGTGAGCCTGCAGAGGAAGGTCACTGTGATCTTGGAAACAGGACAACAAGAGGGGCTGGAAGACTAACAATATTGAATCCTGCACAGCAGGAGTTCAGAGGGGGAAGGGAACAAAGCAGGTCAGCCAAGAATAACTAGGTAGCAGGGTAAATGAGAACAACCTACACAATTCATATACACTATTTTAATAGTATATATAAAAAAAGCAAAAGCACATCTTTGCTCCGGTGCACTGCCGGGGAGAGGGCAGACTGGAGAAGCATCACAGCTTCTGGGAAAGATCCCGTTTCTGGTTCCAGTCGTCCAGCACCTTTCCCGCCCGNGGAGGGGTGTCCGCCCAGGAGGAGTCTCAAGGCCTGAGCCGGAAGGAGAGCCATCTTTGCTCCGGTGAGAAGACCAAACCTTCAGATAATAGGAGTAGAT
>NC_034605.1:65609061-65631224 GCF_900095145.1 Mus pahari | reverse complement strand
AAAAAAAAAAAAAAAAAGCAAAAGCATGCCCAATGGCCACTAAATAAGGACAGAGGGACAGCCCCATGGTGTAAACTTCAAAGAGGTGAACCAGGGGAAGGACAAGTGATTCTGTCAGTTTCTAGCTGGCAAGCTACACCTCCCCAGCTTAGAAGTTGAGAAACTAATGAATTGCCCAGATCCCACAAATTCTCAAATACCTAGATACTTGCAAAGAGATGGGATTTATCGTTCCTTTTTTTTTCTAGCCATGGAGGGCCTGAAGTGTTTGCTGGAGAGATACATAAATGTGAGAATTGAGCCACTGAGGACAACTGGCTGTGTGCACCTGCAGAGGTACCCAGGTACTGTCCTCATCTGAGGAACAAAGAGAGACACTGGTCATGAGGGACAGCTCCCACATTTCAGGAGGAGGGAGTCAAACTCTTCCAAGGAACTCTGTGCGAGTGCTGCAGCTCTGTGCCCCTCCCCATCCATAACACCGACCTGTCAGATCAGAGAGGGGTTGTGGAACAAGCCTCAAGTGAGTTGGAACCAGAGATGACATTCCAGCACATGTCAGAATAAATAAAAGTCTGGGCGGGGCTCTCCATGCTGAGACTGAAGAGGCAGTGAGAAGGGACACAGCCCAGTGATGTCTAGCAAGTTCCAAGGAGCGAATACGTGGTCCAGGAAAATTTAAACCTAGCTATTTTGTGACACAGACGAGAGGCATGCATTCCTAAACAGTAAGAACTCTGAAGCCACACAGCCTGGGAAGCTGCAACGTGAACATCAATTTGATAATGAAATTGAGCCAACAAAGAGCTGAATCAAAATAAAATATTCCCAAATCTAGACACATGGTTAAGTGGTGGTGAATACTAAAATCATTTTTGCTGGCAAAGCAAACCTTAACAATGTAACAGTAACAACTGAAAATGAGAACTGGGGACATAGCAGAAGCATAGAGCTGCCTATTCTGCCTTTTCAAAACAAACAAAAGAAAACTGCTTCTGTTTTTGGCTTTTGAGACAGGTCTCATTCTGTCCTTGGCTAGCCTGGAACCTGCTTTGCATCCTGGCTAGACTGAAACTCAAGGAATCATAACTATGCACCTCCTCTTCCCCAGGCTCAAGTATGATGGGAAATCACACTCGGAATCCGTGAACCACATTTGTAGAGATGCTTCTTGACAGAATTGTCTAGCAAAAGTTCTGTGTCACGTTACTACAAACTCACTTTAGTTTCCCTTTTCATTAAACCTGGGTAAATGAAATCTTGGAAGCATACATAAGCCCGCTGTGGTGGTGTACACATGTAATCTCAGCTCTTAGGAGGCAGGAGTATTAAAGACAGTCAAGGTGAGCTTGAACTATATAGAAAAACCTGTCTCAAAAAGGTAAACAAAGTAAAATAAAATAATAATAACAAGGAAAAGCAGAAAGCAACAAAAGTTGACATGTAAGGTCAAGGGGGAATCGGTGAGAATGTAGTCATGTGACCATGAAGAACAGGGTTGGGGTTTCAGAAAATTTGATCAAAGAATCAGCCCTACCACTGCTGGAAAGCTGTCTTGGTTGGCAAAGCACAAGGTAGGTAAGGAAGCACAGGGACCTGGGTTCAGCTCTCAAGCATCATATCACAAACCAGTGTAGACAGATAGAATGTTCCACAGACATATGCCTGTGACAGGGAGTGGGCCTTCACCCCATTTGGTGGTTTGAATATGCTTGGCCCAGGAAGTGGTACTATTAGTAGGTGTGGCCTTTTTGGAGGAAGTGTGTCATTGTGGGCTTGGACTTTAAGACCCTCACCCTGGCTCTTTAGAAGCTAGTCTTCTCCTGTTTGCCTTCGGAACAATAGAACTCCCAGTTCTGCCTACACCACGCCTGCCTGGATGCTGCCATGTTCCTGCCCTGAGGACAATGGACTGAACCTCAGAATCTGTAAGCCAGTCCCAATTAAATGTTGTGTTTATAAGAGTTGCCTTGGTCATGTTGTCTGTTCACAGCAGTAAAACCCTAAGACACCAGACCAAGCTGGACTTTGCTGTGGTAAGGTTTATTTTATATATATTTCATCATAAAATGTGAGCAAAAAATAAATTTATAAGAGAGATGTGGGCCCCTGAACTGGCTCAGTAGTAGGTAGTAGCACTTGATGCTGAGTCTGATGACCAAAGTTTAATCTTGAGATTCACATGGGAAAAGGAGAGAACATGCTGTTCTCTGACCCAAATGTGCACACACACATGCACACGCACAAACATACATGCATACACACACACACACACACACACAAAATGAAAGAATGATATTCAACAGAATGAAATGGCAAAAGCACTTGAGTCAAGGACTTTGTTGCTGTTGGGGGCATTATTTGTTTTAGTGTGAGTGTGTGTGTGTGTGTGTGTGTGTGTGTGTGTGTGTATGAGAGAGAGAGAGGGGGGGGGGGGAGAGAGAGGGAGAGAGAGGGAGAGAGGGAGAGAGAGAGAGAGAATATTAAATGCACATGTGTGTAAGTGAGCATGCCTGCATGTGTGGAGCCCATGGTGTTTGGTATCCTCTTTTAACACTACCATCCTTGCTCCCTGGAGGTACCCGGGTCTTATCTTCCTCTGTTGGACTTCAGTGATTCCCCTGCCTCTGTGCCCCCTCAGTGTTGTGTTATAGGTGTTTGTGGGACCCAGGATTGCTGTGTGGGTGCTGGGAATTGAGATCTAGTTTTCATGCTTTCACAGCAAGTCTCTGAGCTGCTGGCCAAGGTGACTCTGAGGTTGCAGCCTCAGAAGGAGACGGGCTTGCCCAGATGACTCCAGCAGGGCTTTCTGGTTTTATAAGGTCACTCAGAATGCAACTGTGTTTGGTGGTGAACAGCTTGAAGTTACAGTGGGTTCCTATACTACCAGGAGCTCACACTCCCCATATCACTAGGCCTCTCTTTCTTGCAGTAAATGTAACAGTAAATTCTCTACCTTCTAGTGCTGACATAATCTAATCTCCAAATGCTGCAGCCCCTATAGTCGCTCTGTGAGTTCACCAGGATCCCATGAGTTACCTGAGAAAGAATCAACTGCCCATGAAACAGATGCACAAATTTTCTTAAGAACGGAAAGTAAATTTTCTCTCCGAGTGTTCTGGCTAGGAACCGGAGAAGGAAGTAGCCCTGGGGGAAGAAAGACAGACAGACAACAAGATGGCATCGGGAGTCATCACAATTGCTTACAGGGTCTACTGAAAGGCACTAGTGCATTCAGAATGTGGGGCCTTCTCTTGACCCAGACACCTTTTATATTCTGTCCAGGGAGGCTGGGCTTGGCGATGTAGGGCAGACTTCAGGGCCAACAACTTTTTAAATGTCATAACCACCTCTGCTTGAACCCTGCAAGGGAAGAGAGCCTTCACACCAAGTCCAGTTCACACCTGGTCCAGGGGTGTCTTCTGTTCTAGTTTCTACTCATTTGCAGCAGGAAACTGGCTTCCTCAGGCTGGGTCCTTCTGAAAATGGCTGTGTTTCGAGGCTTTCAGTGTTAACTGACCTGTGAGTACTCGGTCTAGGCCCACCGAGATGCTGTTGCAGAGGTGGAAGCCCTTTTCTTTGCCTCAACCATGTTACTCATGGTGTCCAGCTGTATGGCCCCAGGAGTGCTATTCTATAACTAACGGCTGTAGCCATCAGACACACTTACCTTTAAGTAATGAACCTGCATGAAGCCCTTCTCTGGATTGAGTCCATGCTTGATAACAGATGCACCTGAAGCACTCACGTGGCCAGTCTCTTCTTTGTTGGGTCTGGAATAACACAGTGCCACGTGTCGAAGTGTAGTGCATTCATCCTCACTGAGTCATTACCTCTCATTTCTAAGTTTCGGACTTGTACAGCTATGCCTTCCTTCAGCCCAACAGTCCCAGGTATAATTGGAAACAGTTTACAGTACAAACTCACACACTCAGCAAGAAGGATTTATACTCAGTCTGGCAACCCAACGTTGGCTATTGGCAATATTTTATGGTACCTTATCCAAGATGAAAGCCTGCCAGGCCCTCCAGGAATCTTAAACTCCAATATGAATTATTTATCACTGCGAACACCTTCTTGGTAAGGAAACGACTGGGAGACACAGTGGCAGCTGTTGTTCACTTGGGAAAATTATGAGTGTGTGTGCATGCGTGTGTGTGTGTGTGTGTGTGTGTGTGTGTGTGTTAATTGTAAAGAGTCACATCTCATGATCTACACTTAAGTCTCCTTTAGGATATATTTGCACAGTGAACCCACCTGAGAAGCACAAAAACAAGCACAGGAAAGGTCCTCGAGGCTCTTGTTTTGGGGACAGGGAGGACATTAGTGATCACATACTTGTTTCATAAATGAGTCTGCATCCAGGGTGATGCTTTGCCGTGGGCTTGTGGTGACACGTAATTTAAACCACTGCCCCATTATCCAGCAGGGTACTATCCATCATGTCCTTAGCTTCCCTAAAATGCCATAGATCCTTTGGAAGATGTGTGTTAATGGCAGGTAAGGGGAGAAATGGTCGGAGGGCCAACATAGAAAGGTGGGGCTTTGGGGTCTGAGCGTGATGGCTGATCATCAACTGTTCTTTGTCTTCTGGAATTGCTGAGATCGCTCTCACTGTGGAGCACAGGGCTGCCTGCGCCTCCCTGGTGAAGCCTGCTCAGAGGGCGCATCGCCACTTAGTCTTTCTCTTTCTTATCTATTACTCACTACAAGGTTGCAGAAGCTCTTGAACCTTCAGTTTATTAACTAGTAAGGTGTAAGTAATTCTACTTTCATCTACAGGTCCTGTGTAAACCCCTTAGCAAGGGCCATGAATAAAATAATTACTTCTTCAATGTAGTAAGATATTCTAACTGCTTTACATAAAGAATCCCTAAGTAATTTTTAGTGGAATATCCTGGAACATAGTTCTAGCCAACACGAGGCTCTAAACTAGCAGATGGCTCTAAACTTTGCAGAAGCAAAGGCAGTAAGAATGAGTAGCTATGGGAACTGACTCCAGAGTCTCAATTTCTCTCCTGCATCCTGAACTTACATGACTCTTGAATCACCCACCCTTTTGTCTTCAGGAGCCCACTGACACACATTAACTCAGGTCTCTGCTCTCAAGCCCTTCTCAAGACCAGATGACTATTTGAATGAGGAAAGTCACAATAGCTTTGCCAGGGAAATCCTACCACCTGTAGTTTTAACGCAGGGAAAAACATCTTCTCAAGGTCAAGCTTCCCAGCCCCAGGGTGAAGAACCCACTACCAGGTTCTTAGGCTTCTGTGCTCAGAACTGAGACTACTAAAGGGGAGGAGACAGTGAAGCAAATCTCTGTTCACTGGCTGGCTTCCAGCTCCAGTTCCCAAAGACACCTTTAATGGCCATTTTTCCTTTTGCCTAGAAATGGCCCTCCATAAAAATGCTCCTCTTACAATTTATTCTTCCCTCCTCTCCAAATGAATAATTATTTAAAACGATCCTTTCTGTTGACAGGCTCCCTAGCAGGGGTACAAGTTCTCAGAGATTCCTGTTAAAGTGGACATAAGAGCTAAAGCAAGCAGAGCACAGGCAAGCTCTGCAAGCCTCAGGAGGAAAGACACTCCATCAGCAGAGACCATGAGCTTCTGTCTCTGGGATACCTGCCACATGTCATGGTGCCAGCTCTATGCAGAGACACAACACAGAAAAAGCAGGACCCAAATCTAGGCCTGCCTCTCACAGTCACACAGAGGAAGCTCTCATACCCACCAGGTACACATACAGATGAAACTTCCCACCTTCTACTTCTGGAATCCCAGAACCCAGCAACACTGACCTCTAGCTACAGATGGGAAGAGCAGACTCCTTAAAGAGGGTGAATTTATAGTACAACTCCCTGGAGTAATCTAGCAACCATGTGTGCATTTTACTGCATGTGTTTTATTTTAATTTAAAATGTTAAGGAAGAGCTGAGCATTCTGGTGAATATCTAAAGTCGCAGTAGCTTAGAGGCTAGAGCAGGAAGAGACAGTGTGCAGCTAGGCAGAGCTACAAAGTGAGATGCTCTCTGAAGAGAACCCGATCAGATAAATGAAATCCTAAAAAGAAAACTTTTTAAAAGAAAACATATGCAAATAAAACAGTATCCACTTTTCCCTCAGATCAGTGGACACATGTGTAGCGTAATGGTGTTTACAACTTTTTTTGCCACAAACAAAGGGCTGGAATCAAATACAAGGGGAGAGCAGTGGGGGAAGCCGGGTCAGCTTGGAGAAACTTTTGCTTCTCTCACATCAGAAAATTGATTATACTTCTTCTGTCCACTTAGCCTCAACCTATAGATGACGGAGGAAGCTGTAGCAGCCACCTTGCAACCATAAGGTAGTAAGTCAGTGTACCCAGAGAGAAGGAATAAACCAAGGTAAACTTCTTTGGCATAAACTGAGCCCCACGTTAGCCTAGACTGCCTTGCCTGCCTTCTGGCTGCTTCTTGTGTAAGAAACATATACACCATGTGTTGAGGTCAACTTTCCTTTATAGTCTATTATCCATACCCATATGCACACATGGTAGATGGAAAGCTGGAGCAGCACTAACAGCAACGTGGCCTGGGTGAAGGCCAGTGCCTCTGTCCCGTGAACTCTGCATCCTCTTCAGCACCCCCTCCCTTACAAGAACCTGATGAGGAAAGAGTTGTGAGGATGTCTATTAGGAGCTCAAGAACAGGGGTGGGTAGAAAAGAACTCAAAGCTAGCCGGTGGCCAGTCAGATCCCAGGCACAGGATGCATGTACTCCAGGGCCCCGAGAGGAAGGCTCTTACATAACTCTGCAAAATCCTCAGGAGAGAGTCCGCGACTCTCTTTCCTTCTGAGAAGCCTAGGATGAAGTTCATATAACTAAAGCCACGGTGTAAAAGCAAAGTGTTAGTCATGCTGCAGCTGGCAGGCCCCGGTATACTCCTCTCCTGACATGCATGGAATGTGGGTGATCAAGTTACCAAGGTCATCTGGGCTCGTATGCTCTTGGTTTCTGTTGTACCTGGCACCAAATACAACAAATGAGGTGAACAAGACCTTCCTTGACTCTACCCTGCCTCTCCTGCACACTCACAGAAGCTATCTGAATACTTTCTGAGTAATGGTTGTATCTGACACATAGGGATCCCATTTGGAAAGAGGAGTCTTAAGAGAGGTCTGGTCCTTCTCAGCTACGATCAGGGGTAAGATTAAGAGAACGGCCTCTGTGAGGTGCTTAGTCAGTTAGGTGTTTGGTTCTGTCTGACCTGCCCAGCTCGCACAGATTATCTGCCAGCATCCCTCTTGTGCTTGTGGATGCCAACTGCCAACTGCCACTATATGCTCACTGATCCCTGTCTACTTGTCAAAGGTAGCCACCCCAACAAGGAGCAGAGCTTCATTTACACCCTAACTCTGAGGAAGTGAAACTCTAAGTGCCGTTGGAAATCCATAGGCACCTTGAAGACTAACAGGCAAAGACTATGCTGGGTGTGAACACCTTGAAGACCAACAGGCAAAGTCCATGCTGGGTGTGAACACCTTGAAGACTAACAGGCAAAGTCCATGCTGGGTGTGAACACCTTGAAGACCAACAGGCAAAGTCCATGCTGGGTGTGAACACCTTGAAGACTAACAGGCAAAGTTCATTCTGGGTATGAACACCTTGAAGACTAACAGGCAAAGTCCATGCTGGCTAAACACTTGGGTGTGAACACTGCCTCTGCCATGTGCAGCCCCATGAAGTGGAGTTCCCTCATTAGCAAAATCAAGAGATGGTGGCTGCTAAGACAGCTCAGTACAAGCATGGCTGAACCCTAGTACCAACAGACGTGTCAGGTGGAAAGTGGAGATGGGGAGCATGCTGGATAGATCAGCCAGAATGAGGAGATCCTGCCCAGCGCATAAGGTGCAGAGAGGTCAGAGAAGACACTCCAGAGGATGCATGTAGACAAGTGCTTACACAGTTGCTAACATACCAACACAGTGCACAGCACAGCACACACACACACACACACACACACACACACCACTACATACAAATGTAGCCTTAAGTCTTTGCAGCCTTTGTCTTTAAGCTGTTCTCTCATCATCTCTCAAGAAGGAGCAGTGAAATCCCAGTGCTGCTTAAAGCTGGAGGAAGTTGCACCCACCCTTTACCCTTCAGCTCACAGCACTCTGGGAAGAATGCAAGGGATTCAGAGGTGAGGATGGACTATTTGGTTGTTGTAACACCTTTGTGTATAAAATGGCCAAAAGGAACAAAGACTTGCCAGCTAGCACTTGCAGTATCAATAAAGTGAACAGGGCAAACGCTGTGGACACTTGAACTAATATTGTATGCGAGACTGTAAGCTTATCAAATATATTTAACTGCGAGTCTAGCGAGTCTACTTGGAGGAGTTTCCTAGCAGGACCATTTGCCTGCATTAGATGCAACCAGTGGAGTATCTGTCACCCTAGTGCTGCTGACAAGGGCAATTGCTAAGATGATTTGGGGCAGAAGGAGGTGTGTTCAGAGGATCATGAGCAACACATGAAAGAGAGGTCATCTGCTAAACCAGGCAAGAAAGGACAGCTGGCAGAACGGTGCAAACTCAAAGGAGCGAACACATTTTGATAAGTTGGGTAGAAAGCAAAGGAGTGAAACTTGACAAAGGACCAACTGTCAGGCATCTCACATCTTTACTCCCAGCACTAGGGAGGCAGAGGCAGGCAGATATCTATGGGTAAGAGGCCAGCCTGGTCCACAGAGTGAGTTCCAGGTCAGTCAGGGCTATACCGAGATAACTTGACTCAAACAAAGAAATTAATAAATTAACAAGCAGCAAGCAGCAATCATCACAAACCCAAAATATCACATGGTTCAGAATGGCAACAAGTCTGAAATTCCCGCTAAGAAACAAAGCCCCAAACACACCAAAAACAAGGGACAGATAAATATGATGGCCTGACGGTCTGAGTAGGATGTCTGTCTGTCTATCTGTCTGTCTCCCTCTCCTTCCCCCATAAACAATAATAACAAAACAAAAATTTTAAATTAAAAAATCAGAGGAGATAGAAAAATATAAAAATGGAAGACCATGTTTGCCCAGCATGGAGAAAAGACAAATGGAGCAAGCTCCATCCAGCTTCATTCAGTGAGAAGAGAGGTGGGTGGAAACAGGGCTTGAACTCTAGCAGCACACAGAGCTCTGCTTGAGGGAAGGGAAATACAAAGGGTATCCTCAGCACAAGGGATCACAGGCAGTGATCACAGTGTGGGGCACACCTGGGATCACAGGAGAGAGTGTGGGGCACACCTGGGATCACAGGAGGGAGTGTGGGGCACACCTGGGATCACAGGCAGGAGTATGGGGCACATCTGGGATCACAGGCGGGAGTGTGGGGCACACCTGGCTTTCAGCTAGCCACATGGGATGAGTGGCTGGGAGTTTAGCTAGAGTTCTCAGTCTTGTTGGCAACTGTGCCCTACTGTGATCTTCTATATCTCGTGCTGTTCATAAACATCAAGTGTTAAGATCCTTGCCATAGTACTGCCAGGAAAAACAAAAACCAGAATTACCAAAACACCCAGTGATTGTCAAATGCTCAGTGATAGTAGCAGAACATACACACACAGCTTCTCAAAAGGGCCTTTGAGCATTGATAATGTAAAAATAGCCAGGATTACCTTCAGAGGGAAATGAGGAAGACACAATGCACCTCTTTATACCTGATTGACAGCTTTCATACCAACGGCCTCTGCAGATATTTTGAGCACCCTACACTAGAAATGGCTTCTGGGTCTCATCCAGGCCCAAAGTTGTCCAGTACCTCCTGCCCTAATTTCACTTTCTATCTCTCCTTCAGACAGTCGCTGGGTAACTCAACTGGCATTCAGAGTTGTTATCCATGTAGAGAATGTTCCCCGATTTCCATCAATCTTTTAAAGATTTTAGACTAGTAAAATTTACCATTTAAAAAATGAGTCATTTATACTGGGCATGGTAGCTGGTACCTGTAATCCCATCACAAGAGAAACTGAGACAAGATGGCATAGGGGATTTCTGAAGGGGAGACCTAGAAAGGGGAAAATATTTGAAATGTAAATTAAGAAAATATCCAAGAAGAAGAAGAAGAAGAAGAAAAGAGGATTATTGCACATCTGAGGTCACCCTACGCTACAGAATGAGTTCTAGGCCACCTGGACAACACATAGAACTTCTGTCTCAAAAACCTGAGACCAGGAGCTAGAGAGGTGGCAGCAGTGAAGGGCATGTGTGCATCGTGAGGCCTGGACCTTGGATCCCAGCAACCACACAAGCCTGGCCTCTTCACACACCTATAACCCCCAGCTCTGAGGGGGAGCTGAGGCAGGTGGATTCCTGGGGCATGACTGAGAAAACCAGAAACACACGGTGTAGGGAGAAGATTCTGTCACAAAGGAACATGTGGAGAGTGTCAGAGGACAAACTGTGGCTTCTTCTGGTCTTTACCTATGCACCAGCACCCCTCTACACAATAAATAAGTAAGTGGGCATGTAAGCAAGCAAACCAACCTTAAAACAAAAGGCATATCCAGTAACTTCTACTGTATTCATAAGGCAGTATAACTATCATGAGTACCTAACTCCAGAACATTCTATAACACTCCAGAAACAGCATAAGCATGGACAATCCCTTTTCAGTATGGCAACATTTGATATCATTAGTCTGTGTGTCTCTATAGATTTGCTTAGATGATTCAGAGAAGTGAACTCATAAGCATGTAGGCTTTTCTGTCTGGTTCCTTTCCTAAGGTGCACTGTATTGAAGGTGCACGTGACATGCTTGAGCAGGTGACAACCCTCATTCTTATTGTAAGTTAATGATTTATCTCATGGATCTACCATATTCTCTTTATCTAAGCCTCTAAGTGGACACTTGGGTTGCTGCAGTGTTAGCAACTTATTGATGAGCATAGAGTGAGGAAAGTCTTCAGGCAGCGAGGCTGGAGCTTTGAAAATGGACAGGTCTGTCTTGGCCAGAGACCAGCATGCTTAGGGAGTGTTGGTCCCTATTCTCATTTTGCGTTTTTATCTTTCTTTGCACAGCTGTCTGGAAGCTATGTGTCATCAGCTATTTCACTGGTCCTAAAGGTATATGCCAAAACTCCAGTCCAGATACTAGGAAATAGACACACATGGCCACTGTATGGGACCTGAGCAGCCCAGCTCCCTGAATCTTAGCCTATTAAAGCATTACTAACTCCAAGGCAAGAATTCTCAGTGCAACCAATATGGATGTCACTGACCCTATAGGTGCTCTACATGTTTGCTTTCTGCAACAAAATCCTCCTGTGAGCATTCTTCTACAGTGTGAGTGTATGAATCCATTCTTCCAGTTGGTCAAACAAAGACCCAGAGACTTCTGTACCCACTAGTTGTATAGCACCTCACCATCTGAGCTTTCCTGAGCTAGTCTTCACTGCACTAAGAGACCAACCTCCCTTACTTCACTGTAAAAAGTGCTTCAGACTCTAGAATCCCCAGGGAAAAGAGTTTTTGGGCATGTCTGTGGGAGACTGTGTGGAAGTGAGGTGGGAAGACCTACCTGCTGTGGGGCTGGGGACTCTGTGCTCTGTAAATGGAGAAGGAAGCTAAGCAGCAAATGTCATCACCTTCTGATTCCTCCCTGTGGGTATGGTGGAAGCAGCTGCTTCTAGTTCCTGCCACTTTGACTTTCCTGCCATGACGGACTGTACTTTAGAGTTCTGAGCTGGAACAAACACATTCTACCTAGAGTTTCTGTGTCAGGAGTATTTTACCATCAGGAAAGGAAAGTATAACAGCTGCCAGAAACATCTGTGTATACGTTTTTGCATATAAAATGGACTGTTTCATCTCTTTTCAGTTTATAGCCAGGGTGGACCTAAGGGGCCACACCACCTTGTTTCTCCTCCTTAGGAGCTATCCTGCCCTCTTCACGACGGCCAGTTCCAATCCTCCAAATCCTCACGGATACTTACTACCCTGTCTTTCTTCTATAGGAGCCTTAGTGCGTGTGGGATGATACTGTGTTGTAGCACTGACTTACATTTTTCTGATGGCTTAATAATTACAGTGAGTGTCTTCTGTGTGACTTAGCAGTTGAATGTCCTCTTTGGAGAGAGATGTATGCTTGCTGTTCCCCCATTTTTCAGTTTGGCTGCTATTATTATTATTGTTATTATTATTACTGAGTTGTATGTTTTCATCCTCTTATCAGGCATGTGATTTGTCAATATTTTTTTCTCCTCTGCTTGGCAGTGCTGGGATCTGAGCCAGGGCCCTCTGCATATGAGGCAAGCTCTCTACCACTAAGCCACAGTGTAGCCCTCGGGTTTTCTAACTTTCCTGATGGAGTCCTTTGACTCTTAGTCCCTTTAATCTTAGTTTAATTTACTAGTTTTTGTTTCTCCTTTTGATTGCTTTCATTTCAGGTATCTTATCTAAGAAACTACTGTCTAGTTCAAGGTAGTGATCATTTATACATCCCATATTTCCTATTAATTATGTAGCTTTAGTGCTTCCTATTGTGTATGTTATGAGTGGCATGTGGACAGGCGTTGCCAAGGCATTGCTCACTGAACACACTCGTGCTGCCTCCAGACAATGCTCTGAGCATGCTTGTCTAGTGCCAATCAACCATCACCCGAGAATCCCTTACTCTACATGTCTGTACCACGGTTCTGGTTACTGCAGGTTGTGAATAGTTTTGAAACTGAGAAGCATAAATTCTACAACTTTATTGTGCCTTTTCAAGGTTGTTCTGGTTCTACAGGGGTGCCTTGCATTTCAACATGAATTTTAAGATCAGTTTGTTTATGTTTACAAGCAGAGAGCTGAGATTTTGAGAAGAGTATGCTGGGTCCGCAGGTCAGGGAAACATACCTGTTCTGAGTCACACAGATGAGGCATTCCCACACATTCTGGCCTTTCATTTCTTCTACAGTTACTCATTACTGCAGTTACTCGTTCACATGTGCTGTATTTCTTTTTTTCAAATTTATTCCTATATATACTTCTCTGATATTATTATAAATGAATTTTTCTTACCTCATCTTCAAAATGCTCATAACGAATGTATAGAAGCAACCAAGGTTTATACCTTCATCTTACAGCCTCCTCCTGTATTGAATTTTCTCATTTGCTCTAACACTCTTGGAGGAGTATCTTAGGAGTTCCTCTGCAGACGATGGTATCATGAAAAACACTGACTTCTTCCCTTTCACGTTCAACCTGAATGCCTCTTCTCCCATGTCTGTGCCTCATTACCTAATGGGACCTTCAACACATTGGTGACCCTAAGTCCAGCCCTCCACTTGTCTTTCTTTTCCCCTCAGTCTTTGGATTGAGAGGGCAAAGGAACCTGTCACACTAGATTCTAGCATGTGGCAGCTGTCTTCTGGCATGTCTTTGCAGTAGCCTGGTAGAATACTTGCACAGTTTCTGTTAGTCATTCTGGATCAAAACTACTGACTAAAACACTAACTAGATGATATGAAATGGGGCCCAGGGAGTAAGCATGTTCTTTATGAAACCAAGTCGGCCTAGGAGTTTATGAGAAAGTACTGGTTGGATAAGAAGTGTTCTGAATGGCTAAGAATTTATAATAAAGCAATGTGTGTCATACCTGCTTCAATCAACACCTAGGTGTGCAGGATCCTCAAGACAGGTCAATAAAGAATAAATCACTGCAGACTAATGCAGTGATATGAATGGCCCTTGGGAAATATTCCATAGGCTAACAGTGTTATATTGGATAAGAGCTATACAAAGCAGCTATATGCATATATACACATAAAATTTATTTTCTGAATATTCACAGGGAAACACCTGCAAGGCTTATCCTGCCTTAAGGGATTTGACTGTTATGAACTTCTTTAATCTAATATTTTACTTTTTGAGATTATGAAATAACTACATCACTCTTCCCTTTTCATTCTTCTCTCTAGAGCTTCCCATGAATCCCCTTTCCCTGCTCTCTTTCAAAGTCATGGCCCCTTTTTCTGAGAGAGAGAGAGAGAGAGAGAGAGAGAGAGAGAGAGAGAGAGAGAGAGAGAAAAAATATATCTCAATACATAGTATTATAATTTGTATTTGAGAGGAGAACAACCATGGCTAACTAAGCAGTGACTCTGGACTACCTTACCTCTTGATGGTTTCTA
Source organism: Mus pahari (assembly GCF_900095145.1). NCBI lineage: Eukaryota > Metazoa > Chordata > Mammalia > Rodentia > Muridae > Mus > Mus pahari. Next base: position 65,617,072 of record NC_034605.1, on the reverse strand, counting down.
TAACAAAAGAAACCCTAGTAAGTATTACTGCAAAAATAAAACACATGTGTAGCTGTGTGCAGTGGCCTGCAGAGCTCTCATGTTTAGCTGTACAATCAGTGGCCTGCACAGCTCTAGCCTTCCTTCATAAAACTTAGTGAAGAGTAACCAGGGAATGACCACCCCAAGATGAAGATATAGGATTGAGTTAAATTATGCCAGACATGTCTGATACCTTTGCTGTTTAAGAATGCAGTGGAGAGAGAGAAAGACTGCCTCCCACAGGAAACCTGTGTAGGCAGCTGGGAGGCAGCTAGTCTCTGGAATGGGAAAGTGCAGAGGTGGTTCCTGGCGAGGTGAGGGCCCTAATATTTTTTAGAGGGTAGATGGCCAGCTAGTACCTGAGGTCCAAATACAGCAAACTGGGTGTGTCAATAGGGAGAAAGGCCTGAGGCTGGAGTGATAGTGCAGGAATCCTAAGACGCAGATGCAGACACCTTCAGACCAACACAGGCTAAAGCTCAGGCCACAGTCTCAGGCAAGAGCTCGCGCAGGCCTCGGAGGCAGGAACTGTGTTATTCTCAGGAGCATGATACAATCAGTGTTAGCAGCAAGAGAGCCTCATGGAGCCCTTGCAGAGGGACCACTAGAGCAGCCCTCTGAGAAGTTAGATCAGCATGGGCTCTGGGAAGGTAGGGGATTCCCATGAGTCTCAGAAATGTTGCCAATTCCATTTTTATCTCAGGTCATTAATTAGTATGAACATCTTTGTTCAAATTTCAGATACCCAATTTAAATGCTGCCATTTTAATTTTGTAGCCTGGCATTCTTGCACTTAAAAGGCAAATGTTCTCTAAAGTCTTAGGAAACTTTACTTTTTCACATTTTAGCTATTTCTGGTTGCCAGAAAGCAAAGGGGGGACTTCCAGGCTCAGGATAGAAGAAATGCAGGGCCAGAACCCCCGTGTGTCCCCAGAGACAGAAGACACATCTTTTGCTCTTGCCACATTTGACAATAATGTGCCAGGTGATGTGGGCATCCATGATGACATCTAGCATGCACTGAGTATTTCACACCAATCACAGTGACTCCCTAGGATTCCATTATTCTACGTGTTTTAAATGATTTGGATGCATTTTTCCCTCACACTGACCTCTAATGTAGAAACTGGACAGCGTTATCCAGCCGCTGTGCGACTGTAGACAGAAGCTTAGCATGGTAGCACTCAAGGTTACAAGACAAGGCAAGACTTATGCCCAGGGAACCTGGTATCATACTCCTTTTGAAAACCCTATGCTACCATACTGGGTTGAGACCCAAAGACTTGACAAGCTCTCCAGCAGAGTTTAGGCCTGCCTCCATTCTCAGCTGACATCATTCAAATGAGGCAGGATTGAACATTCTAGCCAAGGATGGCAGCTGTTCCCTTTCATCCTCTTCAAAGTCTAACAAACATCATGAAGCCTGTGATTCAGCCAGTCCCTTTAAAGGGCCAGTCACTATGTGAGATCAGTGAAAACACTGCACTGTATTACTGAAGCCTTCTTTGAAGTTGGGTTGACATTTCTGTATGTTCTGAACAGTGATAAGTTAGAGACTCACTCAACCAGAGCCTTAGGTCAATGTAGCTCTGAGCTCAGCCTTCATTCCTGAAATGTCCACCTAATCCCATCTGGCCTCTAGACTCTGTCTCTTTGATCATATGTGATCCCAAAGGCTGGGTAATCTCCCTTGAACTCCATTTTCATTATGTCATTCCTGGAACTTAAAACAGCTTGGCATTATGGGAATTGTTCCAGGGAATGTGTAACTTTGGCATTTGAAGAGCCATTGCTTAGCCTGCCCTCACCAGGCCATCTTCAACCTCCCAGCTCCCTCATGGAGCTATCCTCTCTGTGAATCCAGCAAGCCTGTTCTCTTAGAAGTGGTCATTCCACACCTGGAATCCCACTCCCTGCATCCCTCAGCGTTCTCAGTGCTTCCTGTCCCACCATCCCAGTTCAATGTGTGCTAACTCAATCCATGCATGTTTCTTAGAGCCCCTTCTCAGCCTCCCAGGAACGAGATCTCAGTTCCCACAACTCTTGAGGATAGCCAAGCATTATCCTCAAGAGTTACCCAGCCTTTGGGATCACATTCTCTTGTACTATGTAATCATCCCATCAAATAAGATACAAAGGCCTAGGGGCAGAGATCATATCTACAACATTCTTCAACATGTATGGAGCACACACTCACTCAGCTCTATGTACCAAACTAAAGAGACACAAACTAGACATAGTCCTGAGTTACAAAAGGCTAATGATGGGTCATTAGAGAAAGATGCATGAGGGGCATAGACAACTTGTATCTTTCAAGGTCAGAATTGAAACACTGTTCATTTTGGAAGGCAAGAATATTTGTGCTGAGCCATAATGATGTGGAAAAATGCAGCCAGGAAAGGGTGTTCTGAATACAGGCAACGTGGAAAATGGCATGGAGGTAAGACTGGACAGTTGGCTAGACAGATGACTGGCATTTAGAGTGGAATTGTGAGCCTCGTGGTGTGTATACTGAAGCATCCAGTGCCTGAGATCCTGGGAAATATAATCCTTCAAGGTGGTCACAGTACAGCCATCAGTATGAGTCCTAATCTGAGAGATCTGAGCATAGAGAAACACCAAGGATGCACACTTGCAGACAAAACATCACAAGAACACAGTTAAGAGGTAGCCATCCACAAGCCAAGGAAAGGGGCTTTAGGAGAAATAAACCTGTCGATGGTTGCAGCTTAGAATTCTGGCTTCTACTGTAAAAAAGTCATTTTCTGCTGCTAAGGTCACTGCGTCTTGGGTGATTCACACAGAACGGTCTGTGAGATACCTGAGTAGGCAGAGGAGAATAGAGGAAAGCAAGTGGGAACACTAGGAAAACAGGTGCCTTGTGCTGATGCCTTGCAGCCCTCATATGCATGGAGCCTGGCTTCTTCCTGATGGTGACAGGAAGCTTTTGAAGGATTTTAAGGGAGGAAATGGCAGAGTCGTGAAGCATTTTCTTTTCTTTTCTTTTCTTTTTTTTTAAAGATTTATTTATTATATATAAGAACACTGCAGCTGTCTTCAGACACTCCAGAAGAGGGCGTCAGATCTTGTTAGGGATGGTTGTAAGCCACCATGTGGTTGCTGGGATTTGAACTCTGGACCTTCGGAAGAGCAGTCGGGTGCTCTTACCCACTGAGCCATCTCACCAGCCCCGTGAAGCATTTTCAAGGGAGCTCGTCCAGGGGCACTGAGACAGGGCAGGGCTGATGGTTAGAAGGAGGAGGTTTGCATATCATGGGCAAGGCCTTGCGATTGCATCCAGCACACAAAGGGAGGAGGCAGGCAAAAAGGAGGAAGTAGGGTCACAGAGATGAAAAAGTTTCTAAACACAGATAGAGGATTTAAGAGGAAAGGAGAGTCTACTGATGGAATACTTAGAATGGGCAGTTGCGGGAGGGGGTGTCCCAGGAGGGGAGGGAAGAGGGGAAGGATGGAGTGGAGCTCTCAGGAGATGAAGGAATGGGAGAGGTTGGAACTCCCAGGAAAGGAGGGGAAGGGTGGGAGGATGGAGCTCCCAGGGGAGGATGGTAGGGAGGAGGGAGAATGTGGAGCTCCCGGGTTCCACCCTGAAGGAGTGTGTGGACCTGAGTTTTGCTCTAATAAGTAAGCAGACGCATGGGATAGCATAGCCAGTATATCTGGCATAGGGAACCAGGAAGTGATGCCAGTGGGTAGCTTAGCATTTACCTCTGAAGTACCAAACGGTGAGACAGGGGTGCTGGCAATGGACTCACAGGAGCCTCCAACTTTGACAGAGTAGGAACTCTGTGGCTCTCAACCATCTTTGCCAAACATACTAGCTCCAGCTCCCTCCCTTACTCCATGACACTGTGGCAAAGAATAGGCACTCATTTGCTTTAGCCTGCCCCCAGAAATACCTTGGAAAATGCATCTCTCTGAACATGACAGGTACACTTGTCCTTTGCTCTAATGGGAAGAGCCCACAGGGACTCCTGCTGCCTCCAGGGCGACTGTATATGAATTGCCTGAGATCTTAGCTCCTTTTGTGTAGCTTCCTCCTCTCACTTCTACTTTCTCTTCCATTTTCCTTTCCTGGGAATACTTTTAAATAAGCCTGACATAATCTAAGTTCTGAGTCTTCATGTGGAAAAATCCTAAAACTGATTTTGGATAACATCACTCTGGAAGACCCTGTAACTAACTGGGAATGCAGTCCCCCGAGGAACATCAAATGTGGGACAAGAAGCAACTCTGATATGACCAAAAAGGAGATGGGGGCAGGGGCAGCAGCAGGAAGAATCCTTGCTTCTGGCATGGACGCTGGAGACAGAAGTTCCCAAGACATCCCAGTGGTGCCAGGGAAAGCAGAGGAATAAAGGAAGGAAAGAACAGAAAGATAGTTACAGAATACGGCACAACCAGGGCACAGGGCTTAGGGGGCAAGGCTTTTCTATTCCCAAGAGAGCAACATGTAGACTCCAGACAACTAGGTGCTCCCAACAGGGGTGACCGGTGATTAGGTGAAGGGGTGGCAGGTGGCACTATAGTGAGAAAGGTGAGCTATTCATCTGCTCAGGGCGAAGAAAAGGAGAGTGTTTCTGTGGATAATGGAAGACAGGGTGAGGTGGGTGCTTGTGGAGGAGAGCTCCAAGCACGTCCACATTGGGCAGGGAGCCCCAAAACAATGTCTGCCCAAACAAACCAATATTTGACCCTTTGATAATCGATAATGTTAGCACTCAGAGAGCTGAAGTCCTAGGAAGAATACAGCATGTCTGAGGCAGCCTAAAGACAGAGGCAACAGAGAGAGGAAGAGGGGAGGGGGAGGGGAGGGGAAGGCCGGCCTGGGATCGGAAGGAAGAAGCTACTGATTGGAAGGTAGACTGTCTCCTAGCCCAGGCCACATGCACCCTAGAGAGGAGAGGGGCATCAAGAAGGCATATATCTACCCAAAGCACCAGTTAGGGGCTCTTGAGGGGAGAGATTTTCTCAGGCTGGCTTGTGTCATTTTTCCAACTGATATGTCTACACACATCATGAGAAAACTGCCACATTCTTCAGAAATTAGAAATCCCAATTTTAAGAAAATTTGAGAGGTGAAAACTTCCAGGAGAATGGAGGGTTCCGTGAGAAGAGTTTTAATGAGCATGTCCTATGGCTTTAGGGTAGAAGCTGGGGGCTGAGGCACCATGCAAATTTGCAGATGGCTTACACTTTAGCTCTGGACAGAATTACAATGTGCTTCCCAACCCATCATCAGGGACAGTGTTTCTGTGGCCTCTGGGTAATGCATTCACACAAAGGTAGACAGGATGCCTTTATCTATCTAGCACTGCAGTGGCTGTGGTGATTCCAGCAGCCTTCTGCTTTCTTAGCTTGATCATTACTTTAAGAATTAATCCCAGGCTGGGTGTGGTGGTGCACGCCTTTAATCCCAGCACTCGGGAGGCAGAGGCAGGTGGATTTCTGAGTTCGAGGCCAGCCTGGTCTACAAAGTGAGTTTCAGGACAGCCAGGGCTATACAGAGAAACCCTGTCTCGAAAAACCAAAAAGAAGAAGAAAAAAAAAAAGATAAAAAAAGAATTAATCCCAAAATAAGCAGCAGTAATAAATCACAAACAAACAATCAAGCAACAACAACAAAATAAAATAAAGAGGCTTCTTCAGGCTGCGCCTTGTAGCTTGTCCACCACTTGTGGCTTGTCAGAAACCCTTAACCAAAAGCACTTGAGAAGATTGGTGATCCAGCTGTACTGAGACTTGAGGGGCCGGGAGCCTTGCAGAGATGCCCTAGCGTCTGGACAGTGCTGTACTGCTGGCACGAGACAACTGGCAATTCTGTCTAGGGCTGGCAGATGGGTGAGAGTGAGAGAGCCACTGTGCCTCTGCTAAGGCAAAGCCTCTAAACAGCCAACACGCACACTATCATGGACTTAGCAATAAGTCCCCGAATATTTGCAACTCAGGGTAAGGGACTGTGCTTCCAGAGCTGTGACCACCTTAGAGGTAGGAAGGGATTTACAAGACCCCGTTGGAGCCCAGATGACATTCATGGCAAAGTCAGTTGAAGACTCATTGGATGAAATGAATCAGCAGCCAATGTAGGATGCCAAGGATAAGATGCATGTCCAACACTGGGAGTATCAAGGCTGGCAGCAGCTGGTCACATGGTACAGGCAAGTAACCCCAGCACTGTAGAGTGGAGGCAGGAAGATCGCAATGCAAAGACAGCCTGGGCAACTTACTCAGACTCAAGATTCTTACTAATTTCGGCCTTAAATCGTGGGAGTATAAATCAGTGGCATGCACACAGTGGCATGGGTGTGTGTGCATGCAGTGATGACAAAATAAGGTCTCAAATTCTTGGTGTGTCTCTTCTTACTTTGGAATTCTCTACTGTGTAAAACCAGCAAGATGCCATTTTCTTTGATGGGGTGATTGGTGTTACCCACACACAATCCTTGGACATGTGGCCTTCTGACTTGATTTTTTTTTTTCAGTGCAATTGTAGGCAGAGCCGTGACAAGAGGGCACAGAGTATCAGCAGTGACACTGTGCACACTTTGTCTCTAAGGCTCACATGGCTCTCCATCCATCTTTCAAGATGGTGGAGTAGCTTGACAACAAAAGGCACTATCTCTGATCACTGTACTGTTTAAAGGGGCTCTTTCTCAGGGTCATCGGCATAGTGAAACACAATCTTAGAACAGGTTTGTATCCCTTTATTTAAAGGGGCTCTTTCTCAGGGTCATCGGCATAGTGAAACACAATCTTAGGACAGGTTTGTATCCCTTTATTAGTATGCCCTTTCTGTTTTCCATGTCAGTAACTTGAGGTTCTCTGGATTCATTTTAGGGAGAACCTCAGAGGACAGGACTAAGTTGAAGCCAATCAAGTAATTCCTCTGCACCGAGCATGCAGTGATGACTGTTCTCTGTATCTGTCTGCAAAGAATCCTTCAAATGCATTGCTTCAGTCAGCCTGAATTTAGTACAACAGTTTCTGAATATTAAGACAAAGAAAAATAAATAAAAGCCACAAGAAGCCTTGTATTCAAATATCTAAAATCCTCCCAACTCCTCTCACCATGGAAGAGATGACTGCCTGCAAGTGGGTGGACCACATCTCCTCAGAGGCCAGGTGTGCAAAGGAGCTTCTGAGGGGGCAGTGCAACTCATTTTACCAACTGGAGACATTCTGCAAGATGGTGTGGATGCTCTTCTCCACACCAAAGGACCATGACCAGGCAGAATCACAACCATCTGGGGACTTAAACATGGAGAAAGGAGAAGAAGCGGAATCTGGGGCTGAAGAATTTACAGTTCATACAGCTTGCCCTTAGCTGTGGTAGGTCCCCATGTTGCCTCCACAGTGATGCCTCCTGAGTTAGCATGGCCAGTTCTGCTCATGGCAATCACTCTTCACACCTCCCTTTGGCTACCCTCTCCCCATCACAGAAACAAGCATGGAACCCAAGGCCAATGTTATTGCACACACTTTTATCTAAAGGTCACATTTCCCAGGGGTGTCTAACACAAATCACTCCCACCTCCACTTTCTTCCATGACCTGGATGCCACAGTTTCTTCTATGTGCATAGCTATTTACCTAGGACCCTTTGCTGGAACATCTGACAACTTTGCTTGCCTCTTTGTTTCCTGGGTGGATGGAGTACACTCACGTGAGAACTGGTCAGGATGAATAGTCTCTTTCCCATAAGCTCCTGCCTTCCACTGATTTTCTGTCTATATTCAACATCTCAAAGTCAGCAGTGCAATAACAGAATCTTTATTACACCTGTTCTTCCATCTACATAAGTGTCATCACCATCTACCCAAGCACTCAACTCAAAGCTCCAGTCGTTCTGGGTACTCACTGCCCTTGTCTCTACAGTAAGCATCTGCTGGCTGTGTTTCTACAGATATCCACACACACACACACACACACACACACACACACACACACACACGCGCACACACACACACGCACAC
>NC_034605.1:65607460-65608922 GCF_900095145.1 Mus pahari | reverse complement strand
CACACACACACACACACACGCACACGCACACACACACACACGCACACACACACACACACAGCTCACTGCTCCACCAGATCTTCCCTCAGCCCTGCACCTCGGCCCCCTCTACACAGGAAACAGCAGGTGACCCAGTATCCCTGAACACCAGAGATTAGCTAGCTTCTGACAAATGTGAGGTAAAGTTTCTCTTGACTCATAGCTCTGCCATTTTCTGTTCCCAAGGCACAGCAAAGCTCTTTTCACTGTTCTTGCTAAGTGGAAGCTCCTTGAGAGCAGGCACCATGTTCACAATGTGAGAGCAGCCACACTGGTTCACTGGTTCACACAGGCTCCCCAGAGGTTGGCTAAGGGAAAAGATATAGGCACGGTGGCCCAGCGTGGAATGGTAGAACTTCTGGTTCCTGGCTCCTGTCTGGCTGTGCTTTACCACTGCTCTAGCTGTTTCTCCTAAACAATGGATAAGTGAGCCTGGGAGGTGACAGTTATCATGCAGGCAGGGAGCCTGCCTTGGCAAGGGCAGCACTGCACGAAAGCTCCAGTCAGCCTTATCCACTAGGGTCTAGCAGGCTTGGTCTGATTGGTTCTGGTTTTGTCTCCCAGCATGCTCCAGGCCCAGCACAGGAGTAGGTGCTTATTTAGAAGCATGTAACAAAAGAAGAAACACCCACAGCAGGCTCCTGCCCAGAGGGAGCAGGGTGCCCTCAGGAGTCATGTACAATGGGCTGAGAAAGGGGTAATTCCTACTTGGGCCACCCTGCCCACTGACTGCAGACTTTAAACACTTGATTCTACTTAACAGGGGCTGCATGGAAGCTTCTGTGGCAACCTTGGTGCTCCTGGGGCTAGGCAAGAGGCTACAGGTAAGTATTTATAGCACAGAAACACCAAAGGAGAGAGGACAGAACTGGGAAAATGGCACGAAATAATCCTACAAGTGCATGTGCAGTCTCAGAACACCACCCAGGAGCTGTAGTGCAGAGAGCAATGGCGGTTCCCTGCTGGGCAACAACTGAACAAAAGGCCCATTGACAAGCACATCTGTTACTACTATACAGAGGAGTCAATATTTTCTTACACATTTTCCCCTCTTTGGCTTTAAAGGGTTACTGTCTGCCAAACTGTCGAACCCTACTAACCTTTTTCACATCCACAGTTACCACCTAAAGTGACTATTAGAACTTCAAGTGAGGAATTTAGTGCCGGAAATGGCCTCATGCTAGTTGTTATTTCTGTCTCCCTTGCTCTCTCTCTCTTTCCCTGACTAGAGAGATACTAGGAAGCTTTCAAAAGGCAAATCAAAACCCATACTTAGAGAGACTTAAAGGATAGCAATCATGTCCCTAGTGTGAGAAACCCAAGCCCTGTCTGATTTTAAAAGCAAAAAGGAAGGAAGGAAAGGAGGAAGGAAGGAGGGAGGCAGGGAGGGAGGGAAGGAAGGAGGGAGGCAGGGAGGGAGGGA
>NC_034605.1:65600174-65607304 GCF_900095145.1 Mus pahari | reverse complement strand
AGGGAGAGAGGGAGGGAGGGAAGGATGGGAGGGAGGGAAGGATGGAGGGAAGGAAGGAGAGATGGAGAGAAGGAGGGAGGGAGAGGAGAAAAGGAGGGAGAGAGGGAGGGAGGGAGGGAGGAAGGGAGTTAAGAGGAGGTGGTGGGAAGCACTGGTGCCTTACCTTAACACCTGCATTCCTTCTGGGGAGTTCCGAAGCTCATCCTGCAGGCGGTGCCAGCGCAGGCAAGCCCTCAGCTCCTGCTGCTCCAGGGCCTCATGGGGGGGCAGCTGCATGGGACATAGACACAAAAAATGTGCACAGCAGTCATGTGTTGGGTCAGGTTTTTCTCAGCAAAGGACTTGCTTTGTCTCAGTGGGGGACAACTGGGCCTACTCAGCTCCTCATTTCTCCATCAGAAGACAACCAACTGATCCTCCAAGGAGCACTGAGCAAGCACTGTATAGCCCCTGGCCCTGGAAACTACTCCAGTCGAGGATACTCACCTGAAGTGGGGTCTTCTCCACAAATCATTTCTCCTTTGATTCCATCCAGCCTTCCTTCCCTGCCTTGTGCTTCTGCATGGGGAGGGGAAAGGCCCCTCCACTTACCTCTTCTTTTTCCCAACCCTCGATTTTGTTAAGGACTGTTTATAGTGGAGCTTGCTAATGTAATCCAGATGACTGTTTGCATAGATCCAGAAAAAAAGAATTACTGTCTGGACTCAATTTGGAGGCAGGGGAGGCCATCACACTGCTCCACAGAGTCAAAATTGGCTGCTGTCATACGGATGTGCTCACAAGGCCACCACATGGATGGCTGGGATCTCCATAAGGGAAGGCAGGCAGTGGAGTGCCCTGCAAGGAGGGGGACACCGGGTCTGCAGACATTTCTAGGAATTACTGGTCTTTAGTAATGCATTCATCAAACCTGTGTAGGCCCTGGGTCAGGATGGAAGGCTGCGCTACCACGGAGGGCACTAATATCACTGGGGACAATGTGTGGCTCAACAAGGACCATGGGGCAGCTCTGTCCGTAGGGTCACAAGGGTCCAGAAGGTTTCCACAGTGGGTGGTGATGCCTGAGCTTGCAGGGGGCACCACTGGCTTGGAAAGAGTGTGATGTTCTTAGAACACGGTGAGGGGTGCAGACAGGTTTGGAGCAGACAACCAAGCCAGGGGACAGAGCTGCAGAGGAGCCAGGAGATCAATAAGCTGCTCCACAAGATGTGTACATGAACAACTGGGCTGATGTCAATGTATTTGGAGACAAGACTTCCAAAGGTGATTATGGTTAAATGAAGCTATCAGAGGGGAACCTTCAGGGCAGTGGTCAGGAAGATGCCAGAGCTCTGTCCATCTCTCAAGAGTGGAAGAATGGTTATGTGAGACTCAAGTGAGGAGGCAACCACTGGGCAGCAGCAAAGACAAGAGGCCACCACAGAAAAGCAATCCTGTTGGTCCCTGGATCTTGGGGTTCCTGTCAACTCGAGCTGTTACTTAAGCCACAACTTCTGGAGTTTGATTATGGCAGCCCAAGCAGAACAGCCTAGATGTGGATGGAGCACAGACTTTATCTAGTCAACGAGGGTAGTATACCACCCAACCTGGCAAGTCAACTCACTTCTTCCCAGCCACTACTCTGAGAGGCTGCAGCTTCCTCCTCACTCTGACTTGACATGCTTTGCTGTGCACTTGGGCTCAGTGCTGCAGTGCATGTCTCCATGTGGCCATAGTCACCACTGCATTCTGTCACCCTCTTCTCTACTGGAGCTGCTGTATCCCAAAGAAGAGTCCTACCCTTGGCTGTCATGCCCCTCTTCTGCAGGAAGACACGAAAGGGCTATTTATCAGACTGGGTACAGGAGTAGTAGAGTGAGCCTAGCCTCTGCTTTCCCTAAAGCCACATCAGTAGGCAGCTTGTCCACAAGGCTTTCAGACCTCTTCTACCTCTGAATGTACATAGTACCTGACACTCATTTGCTCTTTATTTCAGTGTTTCTCTCTTCCCATCCATTGACAGCTTCATTTAGCCACCTTCTGGTCCCAAAGATTGAACATAGAAAGGCCATGGAAGGGGCTGGTGAGATGGCTCAGTGGGTAAGAGCACCCGACTGTTCTTCCAAAGGTCTAGAGTTCAAATCCCAGCAACCACATGGTGGCTCATAACCATCCGTAACAAGATCTGACACCCTCTTCTGGAGTGCCTGAAGATAGCTACAGTGTACTTACATATAATAAATAAATAAATCTTTAAAAAAAAAAGAAAGAAAGAAAGAAAGAAAGAAAGAAAGAAAGAAAGAAAGAAAGAAAGAAAGAAAGAAAGAAAGAAAGAAAGAAAGAAAGGCCATGGAAGGCATGCCAGCAGCTGAGAGATGGAGCCCAGCCTCCACTCTGTCACTTGGTAAGGAGATACTCAGGACAGAAGCAGGAACCAAACAGACAGGGCACATGGCAAAAAAGGGCTTCCTCTTCAAAGTGAAGACAGAGACACTCTGGGATGACTGAAATGAACTCAGGAGTTCCAGTCTGCTTGTCTTAGTGGGGAGCTAGCCAGGGGAGAGTTGAAGACAGGGCATACTGATATTCACCATTTGCAGAATGTCAGTGGTCCAGGATGGAAGCAAACAGGCATTTCACACACAGCTTCCATGTGTCTAGAATGTGTTAAGCTCACATACACATCCAACTTGCAAATATGAGCCTTCTTAGACTTATTTTCCCAAGGGGGAAACCGCAGTTCAAAGAAGCTATATATCCTGCCTTTTCGCAGAAAGCCATTGAGCCAGAGAGCTGGGACTCAAACCTGGTCCAGCACAGATCCTAGCTACCCTTTCTGTCAACTGTACAGCTTCTTTGGAGTGGAGTATATTGATTGGTACAAGAGGACAAGTGAGATGTAGCAACTTTGTGCAATGACACTGTCTCTGTATGAGGGTAAGAAATGCACACAGCAGAAGCAACAGGAATCCAGAGTCCAGCAAAGCTGTGTTGAGGAGTTTGAGGTGTGAATCAGTTTGATAATAAGAGATGGGGCCTCAAGACGGCCACTGAAACACAAGATTTCACCAGGCAGGCAGAATGTTCTTGACCAAAATCAAACAGTAAAAACAAACTTGGGAGTTTTAGAAAAGTGCCAACATGCCTAGGATGGTGAGGGAGGAGACCATGCAGAAAAGGAGTGACCCCAGGATCAGGAAATAGATAGAAGGTAGGAAATGGTCCTGCAGTCCCATGCCCAGGAGAGCTCAGGGTCGAGGTTAAAGTGGAGGCAGTGAAGGAATGTGTGATCCGTGCTTTTCATCCTAGAGGTTGAGTCCAGGTCTGTGGGCTAAGCAGAGGCACATGACCACTGAGCGAACATTCTCCGCTCTTGAACATACAGGTTCAGCCTATAGCCTACAGGGTGAGCAGAAGTATGGCCACTGTGTTACACTCTCAGCTCTTGATTTGTACAATGGATAAAAAGTTTGCCTTTTGTGTTTTGTTACGAGGTATCTGTCAAGCTGAGGCCAGTACTGAGCTCACCACACAGCCCAGGGTTCTTTCAGAGCTGTGGCAATATCCATGCTCGAACTCTCGCACGCTGGGAATACAAGTGTGAGCCACTACCCCTGCTTCATAACACCTTTCCTAAATTAATGAACATCACATAAGAATTTAGAAATACTGAGTTCCCTAAAACACTGGGGCTTGTTGTTCCAGCCACACTGAACATCCCTTTAGACATGACAACTGACTGTGGTGGAGGAGCAGAGGCCAGTTTGTCATGCCACCTAATCCACAGCACCAACTGCCTTGTCCTTCCTTCACCCAAAGGTATCACTCCTGATTATTATTATTATTATTATTATTATTATTATTATTATTATTATTATTTCTTCTTCTTCTTTTCTTCTTCTTCTTCTTCTTCTTCTTCTTCTTCTTCTTCTTCTTCTTCTTCTTCTTCTTCTTCTTCTTCTTCTTCTTCTTCTTCTTCTTCTTCTTTTTTAGGGGAGGGAATTGGCATAGGGTCTTGATATATAATCCTGACTGACCTGGAACTTATAAAGACTAGGCTGGCCTCAACTCCTGTCCATCTTCCTGCCTCAGCCTCACCCAGTATGAGCCACACCCACTGTGGATCAATATTTGAACCTGATTATTTAAAAAGCCTATAGCCAGGGAAGAGTACTCATATAAACTCAAGCCCAGTCTGGTTTATACAGTAAGCTCCAGGCTAGCTGGTGCTACACAGCCAGGCCCTGTCTCAAGACAAAACAAAAACAAAACAAAATAAAACATCCTGTGTGTTTAACGTATGGGATTATGCAATACAGGAGTCTGACCTTCATGCCTCTGTTCAAACATATACTTAACAGGGGTCTTCTCTGACTCTGGTCAAAACAGCTCCTTCCACTCTGTGTGAGCTCCACTGACTCTGTGTGAGGCCCCCCTCTCCTCACAGTACTTATCACACTGCTATTTCTTTTGTTGTCTATTTCTTCCATCTCTAGATTGTGAACTTGAAGGAAAGAGACTTTTTACAGTGATTTATTCAGCAAACATAGTACTTAGTACACACAGCATATAATCAGTGAATGAATAATGAATGAATGAATGAATGAATGAACGAATGAATGAATGAAAACAGAGCTTGATTCTGAGAAGGGAAATTCTTTGCACCCACCTGCTGTGCTTCAGCCCAAAATATATCTTCCAAGTGAGTGGCAAATCCTTCACTGAGCCACTCCTCTGTCCAGTCTCGGGCCCCAATGGCTAGGCCAAACCAGGCGTGAGCAATTTCATGACAAAGACGGGTCCCACAGAGATGGCTGGTGCCCGTTAAGGTGCTCTGAGAGAGGAAGATGATGTGTGGGCTGCAGATAATGGGAGAGAAAACACGTGGAGTCCTGTTAGCACCTGTGCCTGTGGCTACTCAGTGGGGCGGCTTTCTTAGCCCACAGAGTCTGTTATTACTGTGTGCATGCCGGATCATGATGGATAGATGCGGCTGCAATGCTTTTAAACCTAAACCAAGTGGCAGTTTCCGTTTCTGGCAGCTGCTCAGGTTGCTGTTTCTGCAGCAGTTGTCTTTGTCATCAAGCCGCTATTACCTGTAATAAGTAACCTGCACTAAGTTTTATACTGAAAAAATTACAAGGCAATGGAAACGTTTACTATGAAATCTGGACTGTAAAAGAAGAACAGGTGTGAGAACGTGAAGTCCATGCTGTCATGAAAATGATCAAAGAAGTTCAGCCAAAAATTCTAGTAGCTCACAGGCAAATCAGGAAGTAATGCAGAAGGCCAGGAAAAGCTGAAAAGAATAGAACCCCAAATCTTGCATTTCACACTAGAGCTGAGTGTGGATTTAACACTCAAAGGAGAGACTCTGGGATAGCCCAGAGAGGAGCCCTGTGCCTGTAAACAAACACTCTCCATGGAAGCTGCAGGCCCTTACAGACAATGGGACCAGGGACCCCGAGAGTGAAAGGTGGGCACTATCCCTCCAGGGGTGCAAATGGCCCAAGGCTTGGCACCAGATACCAACTCATCTAATCTCAATTTCCATAGTTTCTTCTGTGATTCCAAATACCATGGTTAAAACTGCAGAGATGATGTGGGAGGAAGCGGCTGTCAGAAAGGACAGACAGACAGAATCTTCGCTTTGCTTCCACCTTCAGTCTTTAGCATTTATCTAGAACTTGTTTATGTCCTTCCTAATGAAGACTTTGTTCTTTAAAACAAATCTGTCAGTTAAAGCAAGTGAGCTGTGAGAACTCCCAAAGTAAGGAATCAGTTCCTCCTTTCAGAACCTATGTGTTTGCCATCATGTCAGCTCTGCACAAGCCAAGACAGCAGCATGCAGATTTTTGGTCCGCCCCCACAGCCCCCATTAGAGAAAAACCCCACCTATATTTCCCTTGCACAATATCACCCATTCAGCTCAGAGAGCTAAACTGCAATCGCAGGAGTCAGGACTGCCAAAATAGACAGCTTTCATGTGAAGTAATAACAGGGCAGGCACGCAAATGAAAAAGCATCTGCCAGGCTTTCCGGAAAGCCCACAGAAACTCCACATATTAAAAGCAGAGTTGAAGCACTGAGGAAAAAGGGGTGCGGTGCAACAGGCACCAAGAGTCAAACAGATTACTAGCTCAGACAAAAATGTAAGAAGACAGGCAGGGAGGGAGGGAACCTTCCAGCACAGGAGCCAGCCTCCCCTTTACCTTACCAAGAAAGACAAATGTCACAGCCTGGGATTCTCAAATGAATGACCCCTGGCTCCGCCAAGTGTGATGCTACATGAAAAGCCACAGAAATGCACAAGTAAATAACATTCCAGACATACTGCTGGCAGCAGTGTACCCTGTTAGCTAAAACAAACAGAGTAACTTCAGACTGCATGAGCAGGCTCATCTTTGGAATGGGTCCAGTGGCCACTGTGACAGCCATGGCCATGTGGGCAGAGATCAGACAGCTGACTCTGGCTCAAGCCAGGAAGGTCCAAAAGGGGATGTGTGAACTTCTGGGGGACTGCCCCTGACTGGGGTCCACTGCTTTGTTCCAATGGGGGCCCATGTGAATGACTATTCCAGAAGAGATGGAAGAATTCACACGAGTGGGTAGTGGGGAGTGAGCTTCATTTTCCATCTTCCAGTTTGTTTCCCATGAACAGTCATCTCCACCAGACTTCTCTCCTCACTTTCCTGAACTTGGGGTGTCTCTGGGATGTACTCAGGACAGATCTATAGGGATCCATCTAAAGTTCCTATTTCCTACCCTGAACCCTTTCTTCCCAGTAAACAGTAAACAATTTCCTACTGTTCTGTGGGGGAGAAGGAAGTGTGAAGAAAGTCTGTCACACATGATACAATAACTCTGTTATCACTCAGAGTTCTCCCGGTAACCAATGTCCATGTGGGACCCTGCTTTCAAGCTTTTAGTGGCTACCCTCAAGGGTGTTAAGTAAACTTGGGACATAAGGGATAGCTACAACTTTCCTCCATCTTTCTGACTCTGAATGTCAGAATTCCTCAAGGTAAGTAGACTTTTTACTTTTTATTTATTTATTTTTTAAGATTTATTTATTTATTATATGTAAGTACACTGTAGCTGTCTTCAGACACTCCAGAAGAGGGCGTCAGATCTTGTTACAGATGGTTATG
>NC_034605.1:65598947-65600128 GCF_900095145.1 Mus pahari | reverse complement strand
AAATTCGTTTTTCTTTTTTTTTTTTTTTTTTAAGTTTTTTTTTTTTTTTTTTTTTTAAGATTTATTTATTTATTATATGTAAGTACACTGTAGCTGTCTTCATACACTCCAGAAGAGGGCGTCAGATCTTGTTACAGATGGTTATGAGCCACCATGTGGTTGCTGGGATTTGAACTCCGGACCTTTGGAAGAGCAGTCAAGTGCTCTTACCCACTGAGTCATCTCACCAGCCCAAGTAGACTTTTTAAAGCGTCATTTTTCTCAGTAGCTAGTAAAGAAAACAACACACCTCTGTCCACTTTGAGGATCAACCATCCATTGACGGTTGTTAGCAGGTCTCTTAGCATAGACAGCACCCCACAACAGAGAGCTTTTAGAATGTCTGGGCTACCATGACCTTGGTTTGGTATGCAAGGCCCACTCACAGGTGCACAGTCCAGTCCTGTATTCTCAGACCCAAGCAGTTGGCTCAGGCTTCCCTTCTGTCAAAACCCCTGGAATTCTTATGCCCTGGAAGAGGGATAACCTACCTCAAGGAAGATAATCACATTGCTAACATCTTCACACTAATAGCAAAGGTTTTTGTTGTTACTATTTTGCTTTCTTAAACCATAAGTCAATGAATGTATTGTTTTTCCAGATGAGAGTTATGCAGGATTGCTATTTTAAATCTCAAAGGAACAGCCCCTCTCTTGAATTCTCTGCCACACGCTCTCTGCTGTAGGTGTGTGTGTGTGTGAAATAGGCAGACCTGGGCTGCTGAGAGCCTCAGCAGATCTATGCTCTTCACATTCCCAGCATGGTGGAGGCTGGCCACTCCTCTGCAGAGGCCAAGTGCACTAGATGCCTGAAGCTTGTATCACTCCCAGCCTGAAAACTGTCCCTCTACTGCTCCTTAATGCGACCCACCCAGCCAGATCAGAGTGTTGTGTCCATTAATTTAAAACATGCCTCCAGCAGAGAAGGAAGGAGGCCTTTGTGACTCTCAGGAGCTGCTCCCTTCCTGAGGGAGGAATTCAATTTGGAAAGGAAATGGAGAATTTCATCAGATCTTAAGTAGGAGCTAGTGTTTGATTTATTTCTGCTTTTTTTCCAGGGAGGCCTTACCAGCATGGCCCCATCCTGCTGGAGGGGGGGGGAGAGGGAGAGAGAGGGAGAAAGAGAGGGGGGGAGAGAGGGGG
>NC_034605.1:65594316-65598857 GCF_900095145.1 Mus pahari | reverse complement strand
GAGGGGGAGAGAGAGGGAGAGAGAGGGAGGGAGAGGGAGAGAGGGGAGAGGGGAGAAGGGAGAGATTGATTTAGCAGCTCAGCCCAAAAGCTGCAAGCCTCAGCACCAGGTCACAGTGGGCTGAGTGGACAGAAAGAGAGATGGGAGCTTCCAGGAGCAGCAGATCCTGGGGCTTGGGTGGAAGGTGGGAAGGGTGTTGTGAGGGTTGGAGGTAAGGGAGATGGAATGAGGACTGGTCAGATACACTTCTGCAGAGGTGTCATGGAGACATATTTACCAAGCTTGAATTTCTTGTGAACTTAGTATTTTTCTAAATTTCAACAACAAATGGCATCCACCATCCATATGCTTAGAGAAAGAGAGGACTTGGTAGGAGAAAGGTGCCCTCTTTTCGCTAGTACCCACCTGGATGATTCCAAAGACCTTAGAGTCAATCACATAAAAGCAACCTTCTTTGGTGTGGTTTAATAGCTGAGATGGTTTGGACAACTGCAGTGTATAGGCATAGGGGGGCTGGCTTGGAGTAATCTCAAGAGGAAGTCCTGGGCCCCCCCCCTTCATACCTGCTTCCTTTTTCCTCCATAAGCTGCCTGCCCAGCAATGCCTGTAAGTGCACTTACCATCAGCTCCTGTCCCTGGAGTCAG
Organism: Mus pahari; assembly: GCF_900095145.1. Classification (NCBI taxonomy): domain Eukaryota; kingdom Metazoa; phylum Chordata; class Mammalia; order Rodentia; family Muridae; genus Mus; species Mus pahari. The sequence continues at coordinate 65,598,212 of NC_034605.1, read as the reverse complement.
ACCCTTCAGTCCCTCTTTGTTGGCTGTGGTCTAATGTAAGGAATGTATCTGTCACCTCAAAGGCCACAAAGGATGGCCTAGAAGGGCTGGCAGATTCTTCTCCCCTCGACCTCTGTGTCTACTCGACAGGGAACGGCCACTTTCCATCTTCCTCTTCTGTGACTCACTAGCAGATGAGTCTTAAAAGTGTGGGGGAGATGATCAGGTTTCTTTTCTTTTCTTTTTTTTTTAATATTGATTGATTTACATCCCAAATGCTGCCCCCATCCCAATCCCGCTCTCAGAACCCTTCCCCCATATCCCCATCCCCTTCTCCTCTGAGAGAGTGGGGCCCCCTGAGCTCTCCCTCCCAACATCAAGTCTCTGCTAGGTTAGGCAGATCCTCTCCCACTGAGGCCAGACAAGGCAGGCCTGTTGCTTTAGAGAGAGCCCCTGCTCCAGTTGTTGGGGGATTCACATGGAGACTGAACTGCACATCTCCTACATATGTGTCATGTGTCAAGGGTCTTGTTCTAGTCTGTGAAACTACCCTTAACATAGTTCTGAACAGCTTGAGAGAAAATTGTTACATCCAACCAGTGTTTCAGGAAACCTAAGTTTAGCAGAAAAAGCTAGTTAGTTGCTGCCCCACCCTCGTGTGTGTGTGTGTGTGTGTGTGTGTGTGTGTGTGTGTGTGTGTGTGTGAAGGTCAGAAGACAATGTATCACCTTACAGAGTCAGGTCCTCTCCTTCCAGCAAGTGCCTTTACCTGCTGTAACTCACCAGCCCAGTGCATTTAATTATTCATTTATCTGGATACATATTGGCTCAAATGGCCACTATGACAATGGCAGAGTAACTGAGGACTGCCCCCGAGCTGCAAGCTTTACCTTTTATCAATACGGTGTGCATGTGTGGAAGTCAGAGAGAAACACTGGGTGTTCCTTAGGAGCTGTCCACCTCTTATTTGGAGACAAGTCTCTTTCATCACCTGAGGCTCACTAACTGGTTCCCTAGGCTCCAGGGATCCTCCCGCCTCTGCCCCCGGAGCACTGGCTCTCCTGCTGCATTTTCATGTGGTGATCAAACCAAGCTCTACTTGAGCAGCTGTTTCCTCAGCCCAGCATCGCTTCCTGCTCGCCTTTCCTAAGGACACACCCTGATGGCACGATTATCTCACACTGAGCTCCTACACTTGCTCTACCCCAACCTTAGAAAAGGCGGTTATCATCTCAATTTACAGATGTTGAAGGTAAAGCGCACAGAGTTCCTCTCTCGAGGTTGGCAAGCAAGGTCACTAGCTCACAGTGAGCAGGCAATGCAACCCAACCCAGTATTGACTCAAGCTCACTCTGGTCGACTCTGCCAGACGCCCTGGGTTTATCTGTAGCTGCTGGGCTCCTGCCTTTTCTGTGCAGCTCAAGCCCCCGGTATGATAACCTCAGATTTCTCAGTGTTTTGTCAGCAGAGTCATGGAAATGAAGACGCCATCCATGCCTTAGGATCTTTGTCCCCTGTGACTACATCGCAGCCAGAACTGGCCGATAAAACCGGCCTTTGGATCAGCAGTGCTGTAGTGTCTTCCCGGGAGAAGGGAGGAAGGGAGTAGCGTGGAGGGAGAGATTCTACTGCACAACTATGCCTGTGTTCTCCTTAGAGAAACAGGTGAGGCCAGCCTCTGGGACATGGCTCCAAAGGCCTTGCAAGGGCCACACACCTATTTTAACTACAGATGGATATTCGTGGGGGTGGGGTAGAGTGGAACAATCATAAACTAAATGTGCTATAGAAGCCCAGATAGCAAAATGAGGGTAAATGGAGGACCAGGGATAAGGAAATGAGGGAGGGAGGAAGTAGATAACATAAAATTAAACAGAAAAACAAAAACAAAACCCAAGGATATGGAGGAGGAGGAGGAGGAGGAGGGAGAGGAGATGATAGGCAGGCAACAAGAACAGAGAGCAGGGGCAAGTCTCCTAAGCCGCAAGAGCAGCAGGAGACTTTAGAGGTGGCAGAGGCAAACTGGGAAGCAGACACACTGAGGGAAGAACACACTGTTTGTTAAACAGAGTAAGCCAGCCAGGCATGGTGGCTGGGATGGTAGCAGTCAGTTTATCCCAGTTAGCTTCTCCTTGCTGTGATAACACACTGGTCAAAACTGACTTGCTAAGAAGGGGTTTATTTCATTTATCTCATACTTCTATGTCAGGAGTCAGGAACCTGAACATGGGAACTGAAGCAGAGACTATAGAAAAAATGCTGCTTACTGGCTTGCTTGACTGATCTTTCCTATGCAGCCCAGGTTGAGTCCTCCTCTACAATTAGTAGTCAAGAAAATGCCCCACAAACAGGCCTGCAGGCCACTGGGATAGAGGCAATTCCTCAGGTGAGAGTCCCTTATCCCAGGTGGGTCTAAGCTTGTGTGAAGTTGGCAAAACTAACTAGCACACAACTTGACTGGTTTTATTCTCTACAGAACCCTGACTAACAGTGATACACACCTTGAATACCAGCACTTAAGATGCTGTAGCAGAAGGATCATCTCAAGGTTCAAGGTTACACTGGGCTATACTGAAACTCTCAAAAAAAAGACAACAACAACAACAAACTCAAATTCAACCAATCTAAACAAACAAACACCATTAGACCAAGGTTATCAGCTATAGTCCCAGGTTTGACACTTAAGTTGCCTAAATGGCCCACACCTAGGTCCCATCAGGGATTGTGATCAGTGCTTACGGGAGACAGGGTGACAGGAGAGAGAGGCTTCCTAGTGAGTCTGGGAAAGAAATGAGTCTTTGGGGATGAGACAGTGTTGTCATCTCATTGTTGGGCTCAGTGTTGCTGAGAATAAGTAGCTGCCAACACCAGCACCAAGACCACCTCACCTGGCTTTGTAAGGCCATGGCGGTACCTCTGAAGCAACCACCACTATGGGGGCTGGTTACACCTTGCTGAGCCTGTCTTTCCTTGAAAAGAAGACAAGGGTGTCTTTGATCTTCTGAAAATTCAATGAAACTGCATTTGAGTATTTCGTGTTTAAATGCTAAAGAATTAAGGCAGGAAAAACAGTATTAGATTGAGTTTCCCAACTTCTTAAAGAACATGAGCTGCCCTAGTGGTTTCTGGATTCTCAAAGACGAAAGCAGATATATCTTTTTCTTTCTTTCTTTCTTTCTTTCTTTCTTTCTTTCTTTCTTTCTTTCTTTCTTTCCTTCCTTTCTGTTCTTTCCTTTTTTTTTTTTTTTGATATTGACACACAGGCAACTCTGTTTCTAGTATTTCATAGACACAACCAAATGCACCATAAAAGCAAATATTGACTGTATTGCAATGTGTGTCTTGACTTGTTTTTAATTATACTGGTGCAGAAAGCTGTATGTTTCCTGCTGGATCTGGAGAACTTTCCTGAAACGTACATTTCAATTAGCATCTGCTGAAGCACACAGATGACAAAACATAATTCTCTCTACTTCCTCACCTTTCAACAAGAGTGAATATGTTTGTTCCTATAGAGCTAATCAAGTGAACTTCCTCCATGACACAGGACATATCTTTATTTAATACAATTATGCATGTTTTGCTTTATCCTGGGACAGCAATACAACAGCGGGCCAAGAACTGAAATATGAAATACACTGTATACAAGAGTCTGTTATCTATGGTTATATGGAAGCCTGGAAACTGCTTCACGAAGAGACAAGTCTGAACAGCCTGAACCCACCTTTAACAAGAACAGCTTGATTAGGGTTTCCTTTGAAATGCATTCACCCTGGACAGATGTGATACAGACCCTAAGGGAACACAATTGCCAGCCCAGGCTACTATACCCAGCAAAGCTCTCAATTACCATAGATGGAGAAACCAAAGTATTCAATGACAAAACCAAATTCACACAATATCTATCCACGAATCCA
>NC_034605.1:65588445-65594305 GCF_900095145.1 Mus pahari | reverse complement strand
AGTGGGTGGGTAGGGGAGCAGAGGTGGGGGGAGGGTATAGGAAACTTTCGGGATAGCATTTGAAATGTAAATAAAGAAAATAATAATAATTAAAAAAAAAAAAAAAAGAAATGCATTCACTGGGTCTACAAGTCAAGCCTCCCTATGATCTTCATCTAGAAAAATAGGCTAGGGGGATTCCCCCCAAATAGCAGACATATGGCCAGAGATGTAGATGCAAACTTAAGACACAGTAGACTCTGAGACTTTGGGAGCTCTGGTGTGAAATGCACCCAGTTGCCCTATAGGGGCTGGCCAAGGCATCTTTGAATCAGAAAAGTCAGCCTGTATAGCAACATGCCTGAATACAAAAGAAGCACTGATGTCTGACAGAGAATTCTGGACACAAGATGCTGAGGTAAAAGGAAGTTCAAGTTTCCCTTTGCCAGAGTCACACTGCCAGGAAGCAGGAAGCTACTGGGGAGGAGGTGTGATGGTCAGCTCTGTAATTTGGCAGAAATAAAACTCACAAAAAGACAGAGAAGATGCTCCGAAATCCCTTGACAGTTGGGAGTTGGTAGCAGTGTTGTTGGTGGTGGTGGTAATGATGGTGATGATGATGGTGGTGGTTGTGGGGGTAGTGGTGATGATGATGGTGATGATGATGGTCATTGCTGGAAGATGGTGCTTTTATCAGAACATCCCACCTGATTTAAGCATTGCACAGTGCACATATATAGATACCTCATATCCCATGCTTTATACACAGACTTTTTTTTTTCATTTCATTTTTTTATTAGATATTTTCTTCATTTACATTTCAAATGCTATCCTGAAAGTCCCCTATACCCTCCCCGCCCCAAACCCTGCTCCCCACCCCACCCACTCCTGCTTCCTGGCCCTGGCATTTCCCTGTACTGGGGCATATGATCTTCAAAAGACCAAGGGCATCTCCTCCCATTGATGGCCGACTAGGCCATCCTCTGCTACATATGCAACTAGAGTTGGTCTTCCTTCTTCTTGAGTTTCATGGATACACATACTTTTAATATATCAATTAAATATAAAGTTAAAGAAGAAATAGAGAAAAGAGAAATACATTCACCTCTTCATTGAAAGTGGAGATTCAAGTCTCTTCGAGGGCCCTCCTCTGGCACTAGTTTAAGTTTGTCACCTCATCCTCTGTGGGCATTTGGACATCTTAGTTTTCATAAGCTCTACCACCTTAGTTTATGAACCATGAAAAGACTTGCAAATGATTCACAGAGAGGGCAGAGACATACATTTCAACCTGTGTCAGTCACTACAAGTTCCAAATTATGGAGGGTGGGTGGAATGAACTACGCTTATTGTGTTTCTAAAATCCAAACACAGCTTCAATGATTACTAGCCACTAATGGCTTATAATGAAGGCAGAGCTTGTTAGCTAAGCAAACAACTGACATGTTTGTTTAAAGTATAAACAGAAAAAAATCATGAATTAAATGAATGAATTCACTGATTGTTCTTTGTTGCTTGTAAAGAACTATTCATCTGCCACAGTATACATCACCACCTTTGTTAAAAGGATTAGCCTGCTGGAGTTGTCCTTATCTGCTCAGAAATCTCAGTGTGCAAAGTGAATAGCTCTTGATTTGGAAGGGATCATCTGCATCAAGGAGGCTGTGTGGGACAAGGGATCGTCTGGTCATTGGGGATTCATAAGTATGGAAGCTTTAAGAATAGTAGCTAAGCCTCCTGACTTCAGATGGCAACTCCACAGACAGACCAAACATAGCTCAAGGAGACCGAGGGACAAGATGCCCAATGCTCTCCAGGGTGGTCCTAGAAAGTGAAGGGCAGATGGTCATCCTCAAAGCATTCAACTTCACAGCATGCCCTTTAAAAGGCAATAAACCTTCCCAGAAACAAAATAAACACAAGTTTTCTCCTCAGGACCTCATGCTTCTAGCTGACTTTTTCCCTTACGAGCCCCATATTTATTTTTCATTCTCCCCCAAAGAAGTGTGTGTGTTCTGTGAGGCACTGGCTGTAGCTCATGTCTCTGAATGGCTCCCTTGATTCTCCTCCTCTGGGCATGTTAACATGTGAATAATAGTCATTGAATCTCTTCCTCCTCCCCTGCCCCCAGTCCCAGGTAGCGGTTATACTCAGACCCATCTGTATTCAGCTGTAGCAACAGAAGACATACCACACAGCACCGGCTGACCCATGGACCCAAGGCCTGTGGTTCAGTGATTCACCAGCAGAGGCAGAACTCTAGGCCTTCATGGTTTTTCACTTTCATCTTTATACTTGGCACCTCATGGTTACCACTTGGGATCCACAGCTCCAGCCATCATGATCATGTTCAGCATGGAAGATGTGAACAGGAACTGTACCAACACCACTGGCTTTTTCAACAAGAGAGTGAACATGCTCTAGGAGGCCCACAGCTGGCATCTGCTAACCAAGCCCACTCCTTTTGGTTACCTAGTTGAGAGGCAGTATGGAAAACACAAGTGTTTGGCATTTTGACTCTAAATGGCAGGCAAATTGTCAAGATTGGTAACAACAGCTTAGGAAAGCCTCTGTCTCATAAATAGCCATCCATTTTTTTAAAGTGAGTAATGAAGTTACTTCTTAAAATAAGAAAGTTTCAGAAAGAGACAGTCCACTGAAATGTGAACAGAAATTCGATTGGAGAGAGGGCAGCTTACCCTGCAGCCCAGGCCTTCTAGTTCAATGCACTCAACTCTAGACCAGCTCTAGATACTGGAGAGCACATGCACACATGAGCAGCACACATAAGCATACCGCGCGCACGCACACACACACACACACACACACACACACACACACACAGAGAGAGAGAGAGAGAGAGAGAGAGAGAGAGAGAGAGAGAGAGAGATTGATTGATTCTCCAGCCCACTCTTAAATCATGGGTTCATGGGTTGACTTGGCTTTGTTGCAGAACCACACTTGCTCTGCACATGAGCAGTACCCATGCTCTCACACTGCCCTGCTTGTTTCATTTCCTTTCAGACAGTAAAAATACGCAGCAATAACACAGCCCTTCCATCCTGGCCAGCTGCAAAACTACATTACAACTGAGATGACATCATTCAGCTGCGACACGGAGCCAGTGGCTGCTCTGGGAAATCTGGGTGAGGTAGTGACAGCTTGGGTGCAAATAGCTCCAAGGCAGCCAATCTCACCCTTCTTCTTAGCAATGGTTTTCCTGCAATAATGCTTCGAAGTTGAAATGACGGCAGTTCAGTTATCTGCTCAGCATCTATCTCTGAAACTAACCACACTTAGCCAGGATGCTCTGCTTCCAAACAGAGATGATGAGAAGGAACACTGGGAAGCTCATTCTAAGTCACTAGTTTAAGGAGTGGGGGACCAGCAGCCAGGGCCCAAGCAGTGTCTACAAAGCATGGTGCCCCATCTCTCTCATCTGAGTCACTTATTTCTAAGGGAACTACAAGTAGGAGTCACTGAAATAGACATACATCTAACAGCAAGAGGAATAACTGTACTGCAAATAACACTCAGTTCTGAAAGACTCCTGGTGCTGTGACACAGCGCCCATCAGAAATGAGCCCATCAGGTTCATTACGCATGCAGGACACTGTGACAGGGCCTAGTCACATCAGAGCTGACGAACAACTTTTCCTGAAACTGGTGACTCCTTCATAGCTAAAAGCTTATCGAGATGTGAGGTAGAAGATGGGTCTGACAACACTTTAGGCATACCACAGTTACTCAAGAAGATGACACTTCCTGTCACAAAAGCAGGTTTACTAAGACTTGGTAAGAACTGTATTTTCTTTTCTGCTGGTAAGGTTGCTCTAAGGGATTTTTCAACCGCATCTTATTTATTTTTAATTTCTGGTAACTGGTTTAATGTGAAAGGAAAACTGAATAGAAAGAGAATGATACCCGCCACCATTTTCCATGATGTTCTCATGCTTCTACAACAGTAACAGGTCACCAAATTGTCTTACTCTAAGGCTCTGAAAAAGTCACCTTTAGGCTAAAACATCTGTGGAAGAAAGCCTGGTATGAAGAAACACTGGGTAATGCTGGAGCAGCAGCACTGGTAACCTTAACTACAGCATGTTTACTTTTGCAAACACTGTAATGTATGAAATAAAATATTAATAGCCATTACCTCAGTTTTTCTGAGTACAGACCTGAGTCACAGCTCTGTGTAGCATGATTTCCACTCACGTGCCTCACCGAGTGAGTGTTATTCTTGTTAGCAGGCAAGACCAGACTGACTATGTGTTTTTAGACCATAATGTCATGGAGTAAGTTGCTTATTTTGGCAGCTTAAATCATTTCTCCAAATTTACCGCCTACTCTGCATTAAAAACTAATCCCTAAAAACATATGAGGAAAGACGGCAAAAATATTTTACTCAGGGAAAGGAAAATGTTAGAGCAAGATTAGCATATTCATTTAGTAGCGGCTAACTTTGCAATCAATCAGCTGAACTCTGATATTTTAAAGCACCCAAAGAGTAAAATATTTGTGTAAATAAATGTATTTTCAATGCCTCAAACACACATACTGCAACTATACTTTTAAACGCTGTGTGGCTAACAAGCTTAGCTTGCTGGGGACTTCCAACAGGTCTGGCTTTCCCTGCCTGCCTCTGTCAGCCTCTGTTTTCCCAGAGAGCTCTGAACTCTCCATGGCCTCAAATCCACTGGACTGTTTTGTATATGATGACTTTATAGCTGAACTAAATGACAGAATCAAAGCCCAGCGCCCGCAGCGGAGTGCAGGAGCATGGTGCCTTTTCTTTTCCCCAAATCAGTGTTCAGCACTGATCCTTCAAATCCCTTGTGAGAGAGTATAAAGGGAGCACTCCACACTTAATGGCCGGAGGCCTAAAGAGGAGCATGGTAACTGCACCCAGCAGGATGAAGTCCTGGAGTGGCCAGAAACTCGACCAAATTGCTCTGTGCCACAGCCTTGCTCTGGAGACCCAAGCTAAACAGCTTCTTTCAGTGGCCAGCCACACTGAGGTGTGTCTTGTAACTACATATAATAAAATTCAGTATGGCTAGAGGGACCTTGGTGGACTATAACCCACCCACAGGCAAATGACGTCAAAAACTCTAGAAGGGAACACTGGGCTCCTCTGTTCTCCTGGAACTTCTGCTGTGTCGAGCAGCCTAAGAAGGAAGCAGACTCCCACTAAGAAATCTCTACTTTGGCAGTCATCAGAGAGAGCCTGGTGTCTTACACTTCCGCTCACAGGAAAAGTGCAGAAAATTATTTCCACTAATTAAAATGGAAGAAACTCAAAGTTAAAAGAATCTCGGAGCTAAAAGGAAACTTGAGGGTCCAAATCTGAGGCTCAGAGAAGACTGAGACTAACCCTTGCCCCCAGCTTTCCCAGGACTCACTTTATCTCTAGAAAGTTAACTGTCTCTTGGTTGGTAACTCAGAGGAGACAGAGTCAGCTCCCAGAATGCAGAGGGAGGGGTGGCATCTACAGAATGGCTACTTAACTTGTGAGGTAGCTCAGGCAAGCTGGCGTAGGAGCAGTCATGCGCACTCGTGTGTGTGTGTGTGTGTGTGTGTGTGTTTCTGTACATGTCTGTGTGCACACGTGCACGTCTGTGTACATGTATAAGCTTCATAAAATTGGGCATGCCTTGTCTCTTCTACAGAAAACAACTTGAACATCTGAATAGCTTGTTCCTGCTGGGGTATGAAGCTAAACAGTGTGTCTCTACCTGTGCCAGGGCCAAATACACACAACTGTCAGTTCTGTGGTTTTCTTCTCTTTCAAAGTACCTAGAGGGACACCCAAGAAACAGACATCATAGAGGAGGGCTGTCTGGAAAATACACACACACACACACACACACACACACACACA
>NC_034605.1:65562280-65588305 GCF_900095145.1 Mus pahari | reverse complement strand
CACATACACACACACACACACACACACACACACACACACACACACACACACATACCCCAACACCAAAACAAAACAAAGACACCACACCTGGTTACATACCTTACTCTGGGGAGATCCTGCGATACCATTTATGAAACTGCCTCTATTTTTCTTAGCAAATTAACTTTCCAATGGCAAAAAAAGGTAACCCCCTTCACTTAATAAAGTCAATAGTGATTCCCTTTCAATTTCTAAGGCCCTTCACATCCACCTTTTCTCTGTGTCATCAAACTTCAATAGCTTTGTGAGAGCTGTAGTCTATGTCCTCTTCAAGTGAGAAAACAGATGTTGAAAGTGGAAAAAACTGACCTTGGACCAGCAAGTTAGCAGCTGGTAGAGGCCTTTTCTTTCCTCTAACACCATGGGTAGCATGCAGACAGGAACCCATCTTTGTGCCTTTGTGCATAAGGCGATTGCATTCTGGGTACCAGAAGAGTTGGACAGTTAGGGCAGAAGGTGAACAATGATAATGAACCACTCATACTTTCTAGAAACATTTACTTGTTGCCTTCTAAGTGTCAGGCCAGGCTTGTGTTAGGGACACTGGCAACACAACAAAGAGAAAAAGGGACATGCCTTCTGATCTGAAGATCACAGTCTAGGAGGGGAGACGCTCAACAGCAAAGATCCTTGTCTATTAAGTGACCAACCTTTTTATCTCAGTTCCTAGATCCTCAGTGTGAAGTCCAGACTGCCTTTGGCTTTATCCCCACCTCCTTCAGCATTCTCTCCTGCTCCCTCCTGCCCTCAGAACCTGCCTCCTCCTCCTGGACAAAATGACAAGGGTGATGGACGGTTCCTCTCAGTGTCTGACTGTGTTAGTCTAAGTGCTGGCAGTTGTTAGCGATGGGTGTTACTACCTGATTGATGGCTGACAGATCCCATTATTCATCGCTTTTCATTATGGCTCTTACTGGAAATCCTGGATGTGTGTGCCTGTGTACCTATGTTTTCCTGAGCATGTTTTATGCATGTTTTAATACAGTTTGAGCAAAGGTATGATGTGAGCAGCTTCCTGAGAAGGGCTCAATGACATGTAGAGGGAAAGGACATGCAAATAGGAGTCTGTTCCCCAAATCTAACTACAGGGATGATGGACAATGGGAATTTTCACTCTGTTTTAATTAAATCCAAACTTTTTATTATTTTTTTCTCTTCTGTATGCAACTCCTAGTTCCTTGTCCCACATGCAGGCCACCCCCATGACCCTTTTGAGACCTGGCGATATGGCATATCATTAAGGCAATCCCCCCCCCAACTGAGTTTACAGTGTTTTGAAATCATCTGACTTATATACACATACAACATAAAGAAACTCAAGGTCTAAACTTGCTAAAACATCACTTACTTCCCTCCATTTGCAAAAAGATGACTATAACCAGAAATGAAAGGAGAAATCAAAATGGTACAAAAGTGTGCCCAGCAGAGAAGATTTTCATGACTTGTTTTATTCTGCAGTGACACAAGCTGCCCCTTGTAACATGTCTGTCAAGAAGATATCTGTTGTGCTTTTGTGCAGTGGACAAAGATGCTTTTTATCAATTCTCAGAAGTCTGCAGGACTCACCATTCATGCTGTCAACTCCCCCCCCCCCACTCCTTTCAGCAAACAATGAAACCCATCAGGGACAAATGTCAACATACTAATTTGCTAAATTCAAAACAAAAGCAAAAGTACTTCCCTTCATTTTCTATCAGCACTCCAATTCATGCTGAGTTTACAGCAACCCACAGATCATGCAATATTAAACAGAGATGTGTTATGCCCACCAAACTGGGGACAGTATCTCCCCGCAGCTACACTAGCCTGGCAGTTGACACATATGTCCAAAGTCCTAGAATTTCTACAAAAATTCCAATGCCTCGTAATAGAACTCAGATGGAGTCAGATGGGTAAGAAAATAAGTCAGAAGCATACAGTTGAGATCCCTAGAGAGGCCCCTGGAGCTTAATTCAGTTTAATCCCAACCAGATCAAACTGGTTTGTATATGTATGTTTGTTTGTTTAGGGCATGCTAAGAAAATTTTCACCACTGAGATAACCCCCTAACTATGAAACATAATTTGGTGTCAGGGGACAGCATTTCATGTAGCCCAGGCTGGCCTCAAACTCACGATGTAGCTGAGGTTGACATTTAAGTTTGGACCCTCCTACCTCTACCTCTTGAGTGCTAGAAAGTGTATGCTACCCTGACAGGCCAGAATATAATTCTTAAAGGTATGACATACACTGACAGCGGCACCTTCTTATTTACTTTTGTTTCTTTGAAGAAAAGTTTCATATGGCTCAGGCTGGCCTTGAACTCCTGATCCTCATGCTTCCAGTTCCCAAATAAGGTGAGCAGCACCACACAGGTGTATTTTTAACAAAGACTGAAGGAAACAGCAGAACAGGCACAATGAGGTTCAGAGTTTTACCTGCAGAAAAGGCAGCTACTACACAATCTGTCTGTGTTGTGTTGGTTTGTTTTCCTTTTTAAAAATGATTACAAGGCCCAGTGAGATGCCTCATTGGGTAAAAGCCAGCAAGGTTGGCCATCCAAGTTTGATCTCTGGAGTCATATAAAGGTGGAAGGAGAGAACCAACTCCACAAAGTTCTCCTCTGGTCTCTGTATATACCTGCTTCCCTGGTAATAATAGTTGTACTATTTTTAATTAAAAAAGAAAACTGCTTCAAATGATGCCCAGGACCCTAGAGGACACATATCACAATTACTGAAGAACTAGTGGGTCTGGTGTAGGCTCATTCTAACGTATCATCTCAGGCCTGGCCTTAACCTCTTGGGGGTCTCTGTTTTCCTTCCCTGAAATGAAAATTAGGAGCTCAGGGATGCAGGAAGCATCTCCAGTACCACACAAGACTCTTCCAGACCAGTGGGTTCATGTGTGCCCTGTGAGGCTTCCTCCAGTCAGATCAGCCTATTTCACCTTCTTTCCTTTAGAGAAAAGAATTCATCTGGGCTTGTGGACATAAAACTAAAGGTACAGAAGAGAGAACTATTTTGGATAAAGAAAAGGGAAATAGGTCCAGATATTTTAAACGTTTACCTACTTGGATTGCAATGGATCTATCTGAACTAAGTGCTGTAAACAGGTGGCTGGAGTGTGTGGGGAGCTGCACATTCGTCAGATGCTGTTCTGCCTACATGACTGACTGTAGGCAAGAGCTGCATGTGTGTGAAAATTTTGTTACCCATCTGTCTTTTGGACACAGTACCTTCCTGTGTCTCTAGTCCTCCATGAGTGCGTGTTAGAAGAGGATAACCAGCCGCTGTACTTTACCCTGTCACCATCCTATAACGGGAGAAAGAAATACGCAGGCAGCCTTGGGAGTGTCCGTCCTATCTTCTGAACACTGCTCACACTGAGCCCTCCTCAGCTCCTGCACCCCACTCCAAGAATGCAAGAATGTGTGCAAGAAATGGTGATCACACACTCATGGAGAAATGAGTTGGGTCTTTGGGGAGCTTGAACACATGTCGAGGGAGGTTCTGAACTCACAGGTGTTTATAATCATAGAAGAATCCCAGCCCTACCCCCACTGTTGGACCAGAATCTGCATTTCAGCAGGATCCTTAGATGACTTATGGAAACATTAAAATGTAGCATGCTTTACAGCTAAGAGTAGAGCTGGCAAGATGGCTCAGCTGATAAAGGTACTTATTGCTTGAGTTTGATCCCTAGGATTCACATGGTAGGAGAGAACTGAACAGCCCCAAAGTTGTCCTCTGATCTCCACATATACACATGCCTCCCACAATAAACTGAAAAAAGATGTAAGATCAAGTTAGAAGTTTAAGCACTTTGAAAAAGTATAGAAGTGAGATTTTCACTGCTGACTTCTTGGCCAGTTTTTCTGGTGGCTAGTGATTGGTTTGTGAGATACTGAGAAGCAGCAGGGGTCCTAAGAAGTCAACAGTGACTCCATATTAGGGCATGAAGCCCTTGCTTGGCACCTCTCAGACACATTGACATCCAGAAGCCCTGGGCCAGAGGAGGGGCCTGCAGGACTCAGAGATCCAGTTCCAGTTCTGTACTATAGCAGCCTGCAGCACATAGTGCATGCGGCAGGGCACAGAGGGACACCTGTCCTCTGCTAACTTGAAACACTGAGGTGCTTGACTTTGTTTGTTTGGTTTTTTTCCACTAGAAGCTGGAAGATGTCCCAACCCTATCAACTCCACATGAGTAACTGATTATGCAGGACCACATTCTACTTAATTGTTCTCAGGTTTCCCACCTAACCATATGCTAATGTGGCATTTCATAGTATTTACTCACTTTTGCATGAGTTAAAAATAGGAACACAAATGGCAGCTGTCACAGGGTTCACAGTTGCCAAGGTCTGATAGGCAGGCAGGGTGGCCCATGTACAGGGAGGCCTGTGTACAGTTACTGTGGGGACATGTCTTCACGTCCTGCTTTCCTAGGACTCAGCTGTGTCTTTAGTGCAAAACCACATGATTCTGCTTAAAGTCAGTTCCTAGAATCTGAGATATATACAGAATTCAAAATAGTGTCTCAGCCTAATATAGATGACATTTGGATTGTCTACCCTTGCCAATCAAGACTGAAATGAAGTCACTTGAGGACAAAAGTGTCCCCAAAAGGTTCAGAGACTTACTGGTATTAGTTGCTATTCCTAAGACCATAGTTTGCTTGAGCTAAAATCTATTGAAATACCTTCAAACATTTCAGCCACATAAGGAGGGGCAGAGGGGCCAAACAGTGATGGAGAAACTGCTGCTGTGCTGAGAGAGGGACACTAGCTCAGAGATGAAGGGAACAGTTGCTCAGCATCTCCCAGCCAGATACCATGGGATGCTGTGAGGCTGCTTTGACCTCTGATCCTGCAATGTGAAGAAGCCAAATTTCATTCGCCCATGTGTTAGAGGGAGGGTGTCACTATTAATTCAGTGTTACTGGAAGTTCAAAGATCCAAAGGCCCAGGAGTCACATAATTTAGCTGCCACAAAGGTTTTCTATCACCTTCCCTGAGCCAACAGACTTACTTTACAGAGAGGATAAAGGACCCACTGGTGGTGGCCAAAAGCAGCCTCCATCTGAAGGCCAGACCTACTCAAGTGAACACCTACCTTGGGATCAACTAGCCCTTCTGAGCCCTCACAGCCAAAGGATTGTACACCACACTGGCTATTCCAGAGAGTTCACACAAATCTACACACTTGCTGGGAAAGGCAGCACACGTTAAACAAAGCATCACATCTCTGCTCTGGACTAAATTCAACTTAACATGTTGCTTTAACTAGCAAATGGTTAGGTTGGAATTCAAGCAGTATGAGGTTTAGAACTCTGTAGCTTACTTTAGAATGTCATCTGCATTTGGCTCTTATGTCTCATTGAATCTCATCATTTAGTGACCACTCAGGTGGCAACAGGACTCCATGTGAAAGTCAGCAATGGGAAGGAGACTGTGCTTCCCTGAGCAAGGCCACTCTCCATGGTAACTGCTGTGGTGAGCGTCTTGTGAATCTTTGCAAACACTGGCTTCCAGGTCCATGTGGACCACCCCCCAGTGGACATGGCCTCTTGTTTCCTTGGCTGATGCTGTCTGAGAAATTCTGCCACACTTGTTTTACTTCAGCCTTTTTAAAGGCTGTAGAGAATTTCACCCAATGCCTCAGGCGGGGCCTGTTTTGGTCCTACTCACAGATACCTCCTGAAAATCTGGGGCATTGGTTTTTCCAGCAATGCTGAGGTAAATATTCTCCCTACTTTCACTTGGGTGAAATTCCTAACGTGGAGCCAAGAACACACATTAAAACTTTATGAATATTGCCTAACTGCCCTTCAAAAAGTTAAATCAACTTCTACTCCTGCAGAAAATAAGTTGGAACACCAGCTTTGGTTAAGTGACTGCTTTACTTGAGTTATATTGTGTTTTTATTTGGTGGGTTGAGTTTTAAAACAATTGTTTAGAACACTTGATAAAATAAAGCCATATTTTTGCCATGTTTTATAAATATAAATGTCAAAAATTTTCCCATTGGCCTTGATGATTGTTGTGGTCAACATCAACAATTAGCTTGAGATCAAGAATCACCCCACCTGGGGTGGGGGGTGGGGGCTCTGGGCATGCCTGTAGGGGAGTTGTCTTGATGAGATTGACTCAAGTGGGAAGACTTGCCCACTTTGGGTACCACTATTCTCTAGGCCGGTGTCTTAGTCAGGGTTTCTATTTCTGCCACAAAACACCATGAAGAAGCAAGTTGGGGAGGAAAGGGTTTATTCAGCTTACACTTCCAAACTGCTGTTCATCACCAAAGGATGCAGGACTAGAACTCAAGCAGGTCAGGAAGCAGGAGCTAATGCAGGGTCAAGGAGGGATGTTACTTACTGGCTTGCTTCCCCTGGCTTGCTCAGCCTGCTCTCTTATAGAACCAAGACTACCAGCCCAGGGATGGTCCCACCCACAATGGGCCCTCCTCCCTTGATCACTAATTGAGAAAATGCCTTACAGCTGGATCTCATGGAGGCATTTCCTCAACTGAAGCTCCTTTCTCTCTGTTAACTCCAGCTTGTGTCAAGTTGACACAAAACTAGCCAGTACAACTAGGATCCTAGAGTGTATAATATAAATAGGAGAGCATGAACTGAGCATAAGTGCTCATCACTCTTCTCCCTAACTGTGGATGCAATGTAACCAGCTGCCTCAACTTCCTGATGCTGAGAGCTCTCAGCTATGGCAAATAGCTTCAACTGTGAGCTGTTCAAAAACCCCTTTCCCTGTTAAGCTGTTTTTTGTCAAGATTATTTTAACATAGTAACAGGAAAAGAAAGTACATACTACAGAATTAACCTTTTCCCTTTCTTTCTCTCTCCCTCTCCTACTGTCTTCCTGAGATAGGGTCTCATGTAGTCTAAGCTACTCTAGAGCTTCCAATGCAGCCAAATAACACCTTGAAATTCTGACCCGAGTGTGGGATTATAGGAATGCGCCTTCATGCCTAGTTTATGTGGTGCTGGGGTCAAGGCAAGTTTTCTCTACCATCTGAACATATTCTCTATCCAAATATAGAACTATTTTTAAATTGAGTTGTATTATTATTATTATTATTATTATTATTATTATTATTATTATGAGACAGGGTCTTACCATGAACTGTTGGTTGGCACGAAACTCCCTATGTAAACCAGGCTGCCCAGGAACTCAGAGAGATCCTCTGCCTCCCAAGTGCTAAGANAGGCTGCCCAGGAACTCAGAGAGATCCTCTGCCTCCCAAGTGCTAAGACTAAAGACCTGCATAAGTAAGTGCTCCTGCTCTCTCTCTCTCCCTCACTCTCTCTCTCTCTCTCTCTCTCTCTCTCTCTCTCTCTCTCTCTCTCTCTCTCATCTCCCCCCACCCCTACCCCCTTCTCACTCTCTCTCTCTCCCTTCCCCCCTCCCTTCCTCCTCTTCTCTCTCTTTTTCTTTAAGACAGCCCAGCGTGGTCTTGCACTATGTAACTGAAGATGATCTTATATTCTTATCTTCTTGTTTTATCTTCCATTTATTAGAGTTACATGCTTATACCACCATACCATACCCTTTAAGTCAGGATCTCACTGTGGCTCAGTCTGGCCTTAAACCCATGAGTCACCTGTCTTAGAACAAGTGCTGAGATGACAGGCATGTGCCACCATACCAAGCCTGAAGCTCAAATTCTTTTTATGTAAACATGTTCATTATTTTTGTCTCTTTATATCACAAAAATTTTATCTGACTGTAAAAAAAGTCTCATATCAAGAGAAGAAGTTTACATATTTGTTTTCTACTCCAATTTGATTTTTAAAAAACACTCAATAGCTCATCTGGAATTTAGCCTGGTGAAAGAATCATAATATTGATATAGAACAATTCCAAACTGTTAACTGGTTGTTGCAGTACTATTTATTATTGCCCCACCTTCTTTCCATTGTGCTCTCTGGCTGCATAGAGAGCTCAAGGCCACCTGAGGCCACCTGAGATATTATCTCAAAAATGAACATGGCACTGCAGAAGCTTACTTTCTTTTTCTGTTACTGTGTTAAAATACTCCTGACAAAAGCCACTTACGGGGACAGGGCTTATTTTGGCTTGCAATTCAAGGTAGCCCTGTGCTATGGCAGGGGATGACAGTATTGGGAGGTTGAGGCACTGATCATATTGCATGCACTCATGAACAAGAGATGTGAAAAACTGCTTTAGCTTATAAAACTATTGGGGAATGTTCTAGATAATCCTTCTAGGCCCTGTGGGCTGTGTTTATTTGTCTAACAAAGGCTCTCTGGTATGAAAAACTGGTCATTTGTGTGTTCTTAAAAAACAATTTATTTCAGCCAGACTATCAGAGCGATTTTCTGAACAGTTCATAAAGTACTCTCCACAATTCCTGGAGTTTCCTTCACATCTGTTGTTTGCTACTTTTCAATATTCTGCAATAGCTCTTCCTGTCCTTCCACCTACACTAGCCAGTGTGATCTGCCTCATTGGCCTTGGCAAAACAAAACAAACAAAAAAACCAACAACTCTCAAAAGTACTTACCAATTTTAGCTTTCTTCTCATGCTTTGTAATGAATTTGTGTCAGCTTTGATCTTCTTTTGAATTGTATAGGCTGATTTTACTATTTTCTGGCATTTTTAGAGGTGATCTTGGCCATGGATTTTCATCAAGAAAAATTTCAGTAATATCTCACAGATTTGAACCATAAGATTTTCATTTACAGAATTTTCTAGACATTTTATATATTCAGTTTAATTTTTTTCTTTGACCCCAAAGTTAATACAGAGAATTCTTTGGATGGGGGGTGGGAGGTGAGGGGTAGGTAGCTTTTTCCTTTTTCTTTATTTTCCTAATGTTAGACTTTTATTGTATTGTAGCTCTCTCTCTATATATATATATATTTTTTCTACTTCTGAGGAACAAATTGACATTTTCAGATATGACTACTATCTACAAATGTTCTGAGATATCTCTCCCTCCCCTCCCATCTTCCCTCCCTCTCTCATTTCTTTTAGAGTTTTGCTTTAGTATAGGCTGGCATCACATCACTCTCCAACCTAATCTGACTTCAAACCTGTGGCCATCCCTCCACACCATACTCTTAACTAGAAAGGCTGTAGGCATGAGTCACCATGCCCAAT
Organism: Mus pahari; assembly: GCF_900095145.1. Lineage (NCBI taxonomy): Eukaryota > Metazoa > Chordata > Mammalia > Rodentia > Muridae > Mus > Mus pahari. The sequence goes on along the minus strand of NC_034605.1, from coordinate 65,579,141 downwards.
TCACGAGCAGTTTTTTTTCTTTTGAAGCAGAAAATTAGACGTTACACATTTCTTAAAAGCAAGAATGGTGTCATCTTCCTGCTTGCATCTCTCATATACCTACTGTATAATGTGAGTGACTCTTGTTCAGTATATAGATGCTAAATAATGAAGGAAGGAAGGAAGGAAGGATAGAAGGAAGGGAGGGAAGGAGGGAGGGAAGGAGAAGGGAAAGAAGGAAGATACTCGTTTGCATGGACTTCTGTTTTAAAGGTTATCTGGCTCTAGAACTCTTTGTTGACACAATATTCACAGACAACAAAGTTATTTGCTTTGTGGGGATTCACAGCAAAATGAACCAATAAAAAGCTTAAAACAGGATTTGGTGCACTCACCTAGGTTCAAGACCTGACTCCTTGTAAGCAGCTGCTGCTGATATTCTGCTTTTATCAGGTCCTGCTACTCTCCCCAGAGCCATCTAGGTTCTGTTCCCACATTCATCTAGCTATCTGCCAAGAACCTACCTATGCCCCATCTGAAGTCCACTGGGGCTCACTTCACCCTTCTCAGGATCACGCTAATTGGTTTGTAAGTAGCTAGCTTCTACAGGAAACAGTCTACCCTACACTGCACTGCCAATTTAATCTGCCTACAACAGATTATCTTGTAGTGGTCTCCACTACAAGCCAACTTTCTATCACATCCTTGTCAAGTTAGTCAGTGAATCAAAGTGCACTCTCCCTATCATTTACAGGATTATTTAAGCAGTGGGACTACCAGCAGTAGAAAGATCGTTAAAACTGCTTGGGAGCCCAAACGTTTACATTTAATCTACTTGTATCACATGCCACTGCGTTAGTTCTCTGTTACTGCCACAAACATGTTAATTTAGGGGTGTGAGATCATACAGTTGGCCCCATGACCATTGGGCCTATGGTAGGAGGCAGAAATAGAAGTGAGGCTGCTCAACTCAGACCTGGAAGTAAGAGAAGGAAGAAGAAAGCATGGTGCCATGACCTTCCTTCAAGAGCATAATCTTCCTTCAAGGTCATGCCCTTGAGGGCCTCAATCGTCTTCTTCAAAGTGTCACAAGCAGAAAAAAGTGTAGCTCAGAGTGACAGCAGAATTGCTGAAAGATTTAAAAAATTAATGTGTTTAAGATGCAGCTCAATGTGTTTTCACAATTTACTACACAGGTAACCACTGTCTTGATGATGAGACAGGACATTCCTTCATTAGGAAGACATTTCTTTATACCTCATTCCCTTCAAACTCATGTAACTCACTAGCACTGTGTCAACTAAAAAATATTTTTATCTTAACACCTGCTACCACCCAGTAGAGCATGGAAGAAGAAAGATACCTATTGTTTCAAGAAAGCTGGCAAACCCCAACTAGGATGAGCCCAAATAAATGGGTGCCAAGATACATCATGAGTAAATTCCTGCAAATCCTAAAGGAAAATATACTGGGAATATAGGGGGAAAGTGGACTACTCTAAAGCATATCAACTCTAAAGGCAGTTTTCCTACAGATCCAGGGCAAAGGGAAGTGCACACACAGCCTCAGGTGCCTCGGGGGCCATCAGACATGAGCCCCTCTTCAGATGCAGTGAGATGATGTTGTAGAAGTAAAGGTTAAATAAAGGCAATCTCAGAGGAAGGTAAATGAAGAAATTTGTTGTGGGCAGACTTACTACTAAAACATGGCCAGAGAACTTTTTGAAAAAAAAAAAAAAAATGACAGAAGGCTGGCATGTCGGAGGAAGGGACAGAGGATCAGCTACAGAAGTCAACTAACTACCCTTCATTTTTTTTGTTCTTTGGAAGGCTGGAGTTATCAGAGGAGAGGGACAAAGGATCAACTACAGCAGTCAAAAAGACTTCCTTCATTTCCTATTCTTTGGGGAGTCTCACTATGTCACTTGTGCGGGCCTTGAACTCTTGGTTCTCTTGCCCTTGTCTCCTACATGATGGAATGGTAGGTGTAGACAGACCATCAACTGAAGCTACTTCATGGGTTTTGAGAAACGTATTTTATGACTGCATCAAACTTCTAATACAACCTGACATGATACTTAATGTTTCCAGTGGAAATGCTTGAGGAAAATATTTTTTTAATAGTGGGAAAAGGAGATCTAAATGCAAGAATTCTGTACTACACTGGATGAGGTAAAATGTTGCTGGAAATAAGTTGTAAGAAGATATGTATAAATAATAGCAGCTCAAGACACAACTAGAGACTGAAAAGCACACTATACTAAAATTTATAATCAAAATAGAAATCAAGAAAAAGACAGAATGTTAGAAAACCAAACATAAAACAAATAGTGATTACACTGAATGAAAATGGTCTAAATACACCAATCAGAAAAAGAACAACTGAACTATAGAAATACTGTAACAAGTCACTTAACACATTATAACACAGGTGGGCTGAGAGTAAAGGTACGATAAAACATGTATCATACTAACACTAATTAAAAAGAATAGCTACGTTAATACCAGACAGAGCTGACCAGGGTCAAGAATAGTACAAAAAGCAAAGATGATTCTCTGCTAAGAAGGTACAGCTATCCTAAAAGCATACGCATCAAGAAGAAAGAATGAAAGTACAAGGGCTAGTAACTTATAGAAATGCCATAATCATTGTTGCAGTTGGAACATAAAGCTGAATTAAGATATCAATGTTTCTGGATGCAGCCAAAGTAGCATTACAGGCAAATTCATAGCATACATTATAGCTTTAGGAAACTTCTCACATCAGTGACTCATTTCAAGAACCTAGAAGCATACCTGGAGGTATCGAATGCACCTGTAGATGCTCTCCCAGGGACCACAGTTGATGTGTTTCCTCTCTTTACTATGTGGGGCAGTGAATGCACCTGTAGATGCTAGCTGTCCCAGGAACCATAGCTGATGTGTTCCCTCTTTTCATTACCTGGGGGCAATGAATTCAACCTATAGATGCTCTCCCAGGGACCACAGCTCTTTTTACTATCTGGGGCAGTGAATACACCTGTAGATGTTGGCTGTCCCAGGAACTATAGCTGATGTATTCCCTCTCCTCATTTACTATTGCAATAAATACAGGCTCTTTAAACCCTAAAATCAAAAATTTTACATTTCTAGTGTCAAAAATATTTTATGCACTTATCTACCACCAACCCCCCCCCCACACACACAGAGATCCATGGCAGAATTAGAACTAGAAAAATAATTAGATTTAAAGACTTTGAGCCTGATTCATTTGGGTATGTGATGTTTTATTTTCAAATCTTTTTTTTTTTTTTTAAATAATCAAGTTCATTTGAAAGAAAACAGCCTTGCTTAACCTCAAGGAAATGATGCTTAGTGAAAAAATTCAAAGGATACAGGATGCATAATTTCATCCATACCTAACATTGGTGCAACATATAGAACCTATAAGGACCATAATCATGAGCCTTGTGGTGATGGAAAAGTTAAATGTCATAATCAGGGTGAGAGCTATGTGTATGTAACTACCCATGTGCTTTTGTGCCTGGGCACATATGCCCCAGAGAGCAGAGATGCAGGGAGGCATGCAGGAACATACAACTAGTGAGATGAGAATCAAGTCCACGGAACCAGTGTCAGTTCCTGGTTTCCACTTTGTGATACAGTTGTGCCAAGTACTAACACTGAGGTGCTGCATGTGCCACACACCCCTGAACATTTCCTCACAGCTTGCTGCAGCTCTATAACCACTCAGAGGCACCAAGCAGTATATACCCACACACCTTCCATGGTTACCCAGGGTTCACCTCACCTCTTCCCTGACGGAGTGACATCACATGAGAACTGTGGTGGAGACACTTACAGTCTACTCTGTTTATTCTCTTACAGAGAATGAAATTCTAACTGGTTGACAGTGCTCAAATGAGAGGTTTTCCTACTTGTTTTCATTTTTAACCTCTGTCATTAATCCAATTAGTTATAGCTGCAACAATTAACATTGATGAAGACGTGAGAGCCTGTGAGCAGACACATTCTTAACAGTCAGTGCAAGCAATGCCCCTATATTTGGAGAACTTTCATCATGACAAACCCTTTCCCAACAAATGACCCTGCTTAGTTTCCTAAGGAGGGAAAGCTCCTTGCTGACAAGGGACCCAGGATGGTCACATGCTCTTGAACACACACAGCCACAGCTTCTCTTTATGCACTAAGTTCAAAAGGCCTGCCTTCCTTGCTCTCTGCCCTTGCTTAACTACTTCATCTGTTCCAAGTCACTTCACCTCCTGCAGAAACACCTGGAAATTCAACCATGTCTGAACTGGCATGGTGCTTGCCCACCCACTCACTTATTCTAGTAGGGGCTCTGACAGACTCTGCACTTTGGGGTTCACATAACGTTCTCTGACCAATCTATAAAACAAGTTAACAGTCTGAGCTACACTTTATAGGCAACAGGTTAGCAAAGGTCACACAACTGAGAACTTGTAGCTAACTAGCACAGTCTGGTGTGCCCTCGCCTACACTCTGGTGTTCTGTCGTGTGTACGCTTGACCCACATTATGTAAACCGTAAGGATGCAGAATCACACAGAAGAGCCCTGTAAGGAACTTCATGCGCCCACTACTACAGACTGCACTTGGGTTTACACTGTGTGTTCCTATTATATCACAGGCCATTGTAAAGAACCCATACAGAGTCCATTTTGGGGCACTTTTGGGCACTTTAAGAATAATTGTAACTATTGAGCTTTTAGATTTATATGTTTAGTTTAAAATGTTGTTCCTCCATTATGTTAATGTGACTCTGCTCCACAATTCAGCAATACTGAGTGAACAGAAAGCAATGTAAACTATACCAATCGGTCTAAAACTGTTGTTTGAAAGTATTCTGCATGACATTATCTTTTTATACCTTTTTTTCCCCCAAGACAGGGTTTCTCTGTGTAACCCTGGCTGTTCTGGAACTCACTCTGTAGACCAGGCTGGCCTTGAACTTAGAAATCCACCTGCCTCTGCCTCCCAAGCGCCAGTATTAAAGGTGTGTGCCACCACCGCCCAGTTTTTTTTTTTTTCCACATTTCTTAACTCAAAAAGTTGGACGCTCAGTACAGAAAACTTGAACTGAAAACAATAAAAAGGCCCAGTTTTCCTCTGTGTTTTTCAAACCTTAGACATTTTATGGCTTAAATGAGCAAAATAATCTATTCTCAGAAAATTAATATAAAGTATCCAGAATGGTAGCGCACACCTGTAGTCCCAGCACTCAGGAAGCTAAGGCTGGGACTTTAAGGCCAGCCTGGGCTACACAATAAATTCCAGGATACCCTGATACCCTGGGCTACTGAGTAAGACCCTGTGTCAGGAAAAAAAAAATCCTAGAAAATTAGTAAATGCTAAAGCTTATGTATCAGTCAGCCTTGTTACTACACCGGCATGCCAATGCAGGCTTGTGATGAGGAATAAAGGAGCCATATTCGGCTCACCGTCTGGGGAGTGGAGTGTGAAAAGCACAGATGTCCCTCACCTACAATACCTAAGGACACTGAGAGCTGTGGTGAGGACGTAAGTGAGGGTCACCTTGGGAGAGCAGAGAGTGCAGGAAGGACAGGTTTGCTTCTGTTAGCCCTCTACAAGTACCACAGGAGTCATAAGATGGCTACCAAGGGTCTCACAAAGGTCCCGCACAGCACACTCCCAAAGGCCTTGGGATTCCCTCAGCAGGTCTCATCTCTTAAAGGGTGTGCAGGCTCCAAGGTTACTCACAGAACCTTTTGTGTAGAAGTTACCTTGGTTCTTCCTCCCATTTCCATCCCAGAAATAAGTCTCAGACTCAAAATATATTTACAAATACCTAGGACATATATATAGCTAGGCTTTTCTGACTAGAATCATAACTTAAGATAACAATTTATTTTAATCTACATTCTGCCCTGTGGCTGGATACCTGTGCTCAGGTACCATGTGTCCATCTTCTGCTTGGCTCTATCTGAGAAGTCTTTCTGCCTCCCGGATGTCCTACCTTCTATTTCCTGCCTAATCCATAGGCCATCAGATTTATGATTGACAGGTGCCACATCCATACAGATATAAGATATTCTCCCTATACACCCTTGTGTTCACACCACAGTAGATCAGAACCCTACAAACAAAGGGATTTGGGTCTGTCCTGCAGGACTCCATTATACATGACTGAGGGAGCCAGGCTGTGAGAATCTTAGAAACCTGAAGGCATCTATTAAAGCCCCCCCCCCCCCAGCTCCTGGAGCTGTATGTTACAAAGTGGCAGTAATTCCACTGCCCGGTACCCAACAGGTCCACTTTTTCCCAGTATCTTTTCTGTTACTCTTGCGTTGCATCCAAACCTCCCAATTTCCCACAGTGCTTTGTGGTTTTAAACACCTGTGAACTTTGGCTACCATATAAGACCAGAACTTGAATTTTAGAATGTTGAGTAACTTACTTGTATATTGAATTCACAATCTGTTTAGAAGGGGCATGACTACCATTTTACACAGGTACATCCTTTTAACAGAGGCAACTCTTTAAATACAGAACCAGATTCTTTTTATTTTTGTGATTTTGTAAGATTCCCATTCAAAAAACTTTACAAAACTAAGAAGAAAAAAATGCAACCACAATTCCAATTCCCATTCAGCAAGACGTAATTGCTGTATGGATTTACCCACATACCCTCTATTCTGGAAGGACTTAATCAGAGGTCAAGATCAACTAGGTACTTATACAGAATATCAGTGTAACCCCTCCATTCTCTACTTGCCCCAGGACTCTGTGGTAGGCTGCATTTCCCAGGCTGCCTTGTGGCTAGCTGTGACCTCAGGACTATGTTTTAGGCAGGAGTTGTGGCCAGGAGTGATGCTTGCCAACACAAGGTGTGAGAAGCACACAAAAACTTCCTGTGCATTAGTCTCCATGACTTCCCCCTTCCATCATCTGCATGTCACTTGGGAACACTTTAGTATGAAATAATGTTAGCTATATGTAATGTATATTGATATTGCACTTTGCATTGTTTGATTTTAGGGAACACTTTAGTACAAAATAATGTTAGCTACAAGTATTAATTTTGAACTTTGCACTGTCTGATTTAAGAGCTACATGTCTCATCTAACAACCTTACAAGTACTAATGTGATATTGTCCCCATTTTTCAGATAAAGAAGTAACATCCTCCTGACCACACAAGCTAATAAGCCTCACAGGCTGGCTCTAGAGCCTGTGCTCTATCTCCATGTGTTGCAACTCTTTTTCGATTGTAACATGTGTTTTATATGTTGGAACTACATCAAATTTGCCTGAACATGTGCCTAGTCAGAAAGTCTTTAATGGCTAAGAGCACCTCAACTTCTGTTTTCCTGGGAGTTTAGTTGGGGCACCACAGGCCAAGACATTACACATGGAATATTAGTTGGTAGAACAGCTGTCTTGGGTTTGGATTTTGAAGCCTCACAGACATCTTGATTGCCTTTCTTCAACAGTTTTCCCCACCACACCTAGAGACCAGGCAGCAGGAATGTTAACATGGTTTCTTCATTTCACACTGGCTCCCAGAACCAGGAGGGGAAGGACCCTCCTCCTCTCTAAGGGCTCCGAATTCCTTTCATGTTGCTGGGGTAGGCCCAGCAGCAATTTCCACCTGCTCTCTGCAGCTGAGCACCAGGTTGATACTACCCTCTGGACTTCAACACAGGAACAATTCACAAGTTGAGTCCCTCCTGCAGTCTAGTTCTGAGGGACAGCACAGTGGCCAGAGCTTGCTCTGGGCCCAGCTTTCGCCCCGGTGCTGTGGTGAGAGGCTGACAACCCCTGTCTTTCTTTATAGCAGCTCACCTGACATAAGATAGATCATCAGAGTGCACCGCAAGTCTCCTGTACCCAGCTCAGCCCTTGACTCGTTTTAACAGATCTCTCCAATTACCAACCTAATCTGTTTCACAGGAATGAAAACACTGGCGAAAAGCTGAGACAGTGGGGATGGGAACAGATGAGAGTGGTGGCAGCAGGAGTGTATGACACATTGTGACACACAAGTAATGGCCTTGTTATAATATCATGCATTACCCCACATTTCAAACACAGTTTCTTACCATTCTTGAACTGTACATGAAATAGTCACAGGAAGCACATGAATGAAAATGCAGGAGTCCTGAGCTGGGAAACACCCCCAACACAGAGCTCTACCTCAACTGCTCAAAGGAAACCAGCAAGAAAACAAAGGCTGCTGCTTTAGACTGTCAAACAAACTCCAGTGGACACTTCATAGCCCTGACAATTATTCATAGTCTACCCTCCTCCCTGGACCTGTGAAATATTTACAGAGGAATTCTTGGCCAAGCATCCATCTTTAGACTTCTTTCCCCACACAGGTGAAAGTCATAAATTCATACTTGGTAGGAATTGTCTAAATAACACAGTTGCCCTGTTAGAAAATAAGAAAGGAAATACTGATTAAAATGTCAATTTAGCAAAATGAGTCTACCTTCTGAATCTTGGAATAATTTCTGGCTCAGAAATTTTCTGAATGCCTTTCTGGACCATTTGAAAACATCCAGAGATTTCCACCTCCAGCTTTCGGTCACAACATGATGTGTCATTGTGAATGTGAAGAGTGTCTCCATGGCTCTGGTCTTCATCACAGGAGACCCAGTAGGCTGGGACCAGGCTGGATCTCTGCTGCCGACTGTTCATGTCTCAAGACGCAGTGACAGTACTGCTGGCACTTATGTAAGCCTGTCACAGCATGGGAAAGCGCTTCCACGTTCTGTGTCCAGTATTATCAAAATAAAACAACACAACTTTCCTGTGGCATTTTTAAAAAGCAATGTTTCTTTGGTTGCTGCTTGTTACTATTTTTCCTGCCTCCTTCCATATTGGATATTCCTGCAAAGTAGTAAGGCATCAACTTTCTTGAAAGACAGTGACCCGGTACACTGAGCAATGTTTCTGAGAATGTTCAAGTTGATGTCACTTACATGCTTCAGTGATATATAACACTTCTGAATATTGTACAGTCTCATTTAATCATCCACAACAAGAAACTTTCTTTTTTGAAATGAGGGTCTTACTATGTAGCCCTAGATGTCCTGGAACTCTCTGTGTAGACAGGGCTGGGCTAGAACTCTAGAACTCAAGACATCCTCCTGCTTCTTCCTCTGCCTCCCAGGTGTTGGGATTAAAGACATATGTCACCATGTGTGGCCTTTTCTTTATTTCTATTCAGAGTTCAAGGAAATCCATTTTTCTCCTTTATTGTGAAATAAAATACAGTTATTTCCCATATGCTTTGAATGTTTGTGAAGAGAAGCCATATCTCACATTCACAGTGTAGACAGGAAGGGATGTACTGAGTCACTACTGTAGTCTGCATTCCTCCACTGAGAGCAAAGCTTCTCACTTAACCATGCATCGTGACTGTAACTTGACAGGATCATGTTCATGACACAATGTTCTACCCAAAACTTGTCAGAGCCCAAAGAAACACGGGGTAAGCTGGTTTGTTTTGTTTGTTTGGCTGGTTGGTTTTTTTCTTGTTTTGTATTGTTTTGTTTTGTTTCTTAAAGATGTTGCTTGAAAAGGCACTAAGCATTATCTTGCCCTTTATTAACTTATTAAATACATAAATATAGTTAACAGGCCAAAGGAAGGTTAACTTTGATTCTTCACACTGATGAACAGACCACGAAGAACAGGTGGGGAATAACCACTTCTCTCCATGTTAATTAGGAAAAGTTCCCAGAAACTTCCCAGATTCCCTGAGTGCTCCTGTGGCTGTACCTGGTGGAGCTGCCCTCTAGCTCCAAGGTACTTCCAAGAGTGAAGTGCAGAGGCTACACTATGCACTTGGAAGGTCAGTTCCTAAGAATTCCGGAGCCAGAGCTTTAAAATAATATTCTTAGTCAAGAGGTAGAAAGTGCTGTTTTTCCTGTTCTTTTTAAAATAAGAGTAATAAAAATGGAGGTTTAGAGAATGCATTCAATTATCTCCAACAGGGAGGTTTCTCCTAAGTTTCCTTTGGCTGTTAAGCCAAAGCATTTTTGACACATAATTGGACCAGAAATGGTGCTCCTGGAATCCATCAGCCAGCATTCCCACCCAGTAATTAGGTGATTCATTTTCATTTTTTCCACACTGTATCCTTCCCCCGCCCTTCCCTTATTGCTTTTTTTCTTTGGATCATCTATACTGCGGCTATCCTGCTTCATTTATTCATTTGTGTTCTGACTCATAGCCCTGGTGGTTTTCCTCCTGCCCCTCCTGGGCTTTGGATTCGTTTTTGGAGACCTTCTTGCCTCTACTTGACCATCTTGCAAGTTAGAACACTCTCCAGAGGCCTCTTGACTTCCAACTTCTGCCAATTTACAGTGTTCCTGGGCTCTATCCAGCCCTACGATATATTGCATTTCCTCTAAAATTCTAAGGTAGCAGCACCCAGAGCCACACGGTTATCACTTGAGTCCTGTTTGCTAGTCATTCACGTCTGTCTTTGAGGTTGGGAAAGCAGCTATTCCAGGACAGAGACTGTTGCACGTAACTCTTGGAAAACAGAATGTCAGGAGGAACTGAACCAGACCAATCTCACACAGCTACATCACAACCCCCTTTGGAGGTTGCAGGGGTAAAGTGAGGTATAGATTATTCCACTACTTATGAAAGTGCCTGGCTGGCAAAGCAATAATGATCATTAAAGAAGCATTTCTACTGACTTGTCAGTTAGTGCCTCAACATTGTGTGGAGAGTTAGGTCCCACATCGTCACAGGCATTCTGAGTAGGTGAACAGATGCGCCCTGACTCTTAAGTATGTTTTTGCCATGAATGTTCTGACTCACCAGTGAAGTCCACCCTGTCTTGAGTTCAGTCTCCATTTCCAAAAAATGAAGCTGTTATATAATGACGTTTAAAGCCATCAAACAAACCGAAGCAAGACTGAAGACAGATTAGTGCCTTCCTGAAGATGTCTGCCAGAGAATGTGGGCTTTGTCTTGGCTCTGATTTATTTTAAATGTGTTCTACTTGGAGGGTAACTTATTCAATATATTGAGTGTCACCTCAGTAAGACCCAAAGAGGAAAAAATGCTATGGAATTCTGAGACCCATTTTTACTGTCTCTAATCTTTACTTCCTATAGATGTCTGTAACTACTCAACACTAGTAGGAAACGTGTCTTATTTCTTTTAACTCTATGAGATACAAGGAAACTAAGTGAGCTTCGGTCAGTACCAGCGAGTATCAAACAGGAAACCACTCTCAAGTCTGAGATGAGTAGGGTGATGGGACCACAGAAGCTCACTGGGGGGCTACTGGGCAGCAGTGAACCGAGAATGTTAGGATACTTTCTTTAAATCAAGCCATCTCTGTGGTACAGAAAGGGGATCAAAATAACCTGCCAACATGCCATTGGCTTGAGGTATATGTCAGATTTATTGTGGTCAAGAAGATTAAAATCAGCCACCATTAAGGAGGGTATGCAAGGGCTGCATTCAGATGTCAGGAAGTCGGAGAATTATGTGATCAAGCCAGAAAGGTTCCTGGCATAGATGATAAATAAGAGATACATTTAAAATAGAAACACTAGAAGTAGCCAAGGCCTGGAGATAAACAGATCACCACCTGCCTCTAAAGACAACCAGATGAATTCAGCTCCTATGAAAAGATCATAATGAGCCTGAGCAGTAAGGTCGCTGACACAGGCTCAAATGTGCCAGGGTGAGGTGTTAAAATGCACTCCCAGACCTTTGCAGAGAACAGAATTAGGGGATGAGTCAGTCCCATGCTACACCAGAGTTGGAGCAGAAGGCAGAGAGAAGACTGCAGGGCAGCAGGGACCATCTCACACTTGAAATAGTGCAATGTAACTGATGAAGCATCCAAGTCCAGTCAGGGACCCTCTGAGGACCAGGAACACAGACAAATCTCAGCTAACGGTAGTGATCCTTGTAGGCCAAAGGCAGGCCTCTAAACCAAAATGGTGGTGACATTTAAATTTCTTAGATGTTCTTAGGAACCACATAAACACCAGTGTTCTACTTTCTTTCGCAGCCCACGTCCAACATAAACACTCCCCATAGAGAGCACACAGTCAGTCATCACTCTGGATGAAGGATCATAGTTCCTTCTGCTTAGGCAAAGTTGTGGTCTGCTGAAGAGTGGGGTCATCAAGCCTCGTTAGCTGACTGGAATGTGTAACCCAGGCCCAGCCCCTATGGCTAGAGCAGGAACTGAATCCCAACCCTCACCTAAACTCTAGTGCTTTTACGGAACTGTCTTGATAGCTTTGAACTCATACATAAAGGAACGTAACATCTCTCCTACAGGGCTGAAGTGAGAACTGGGCAACACATGATTCTCTGTAATATATCTCATGTACTGAGCATATGGCTAGAGCCTAGAATTCTTGGTTGTCTTTCTTTTAAAAAAAAAAAAAAATCATGTTTCAGCAACCTATCCCCCACCAAAAGACAACCTACCAAACAAACAAGCAAATTAAAAACCCTGTGGCCCACCGGGCAGTGGTGGTGCACGTCTTTAATCCCAGCACTTGGGAGGCAGAGGCAGGCGGATTGCTGAGTTCAAGGCCAGCCTGGTCTACAGAGTGAGTTCCAGGACAGCCAAGGCTATACAGAGAAACCCTGTCTCAAAAAACCAAACAAAAACAAAAACAACAACAAAAAAACTCCGTGGCCTCAAACCCAAACCCCAGGAAGAACCAAGTGCCTTACTGTGTTCTGTATTTCTCATTATCAAGGTGAATACAGTGGCACCACTCATAGTCTTACATCACACTCAACTCTACAATCTCTACAAACTGTGCAGAGTGGGATTAGGCAATGGAGACATGAAGGGACAGTTTGTGGTGCAGCATCTGTCCAGACATTGCCCTTAGATGACACTGTATTGTGAGATCATCATTCATTCTGCAACTGAGTATGACAAGCCTCATCTGGCTTTGGCCAGATTCTCTGTATTTGCCCTTCTTGTCCAATTCAATCTAATTTTAAGGTAATGGTGCAGCCAAGAAAATATCAGTGGCCTCCTGGTAAAAAGATGTGCCACCCCATGGCAAGCAACTGCCAAGAGACACTAAGTAAACTTTTCCACCACATTTGGCCAGACAATGGGCTGTGGAAGCTGAATGAAACAGATAAGGGATGATGACTCAAGTTTCCAAGCAAATATCTAGTTAAATACAGCCTCAAAGGCTAATCACTTAGCTGTGATCCTCCCAAGTTAGAAATAGGGCATTCGCAGCAGTCAACACTCTACACATCAAAAACCTTGCAACTTTAGACAAGAAACATTAATCAAGACAAAAGCCACTACTGCCAAAGCTATGTGGACCAACTTCAAAAACAGTCCGTGTGTTAAGAGTTGAAAACCACCTGCAAGTTAAAAATGAGGTACTCTGTTCACATCAAGTGTGTGTGTGTGTGTGTGTGTGTGTGTGGTCATGTGGGTGGTATCCCAAACCTGGGCCAGGCTACCAATCACTTTACCATGAGCCACACCCTCAGTCTCACATGATGTTTTAGAAGCATTAACATGAAGAATCAACTTAGAAAGCAAAGCCACAGAGATGAATGATATCCAACAATAAGTGGGGTAGCTAAGGAGAGGGTCAGGGAGGGGAAGGCAGCTGGGGAAGGCAGACAGTAACGTCCCTGTATGTTGTTATTCCTGCTGAGCTTTTGGTGGCATCTGGTAGGATGATGGTGTGTCTGTGCGGCAGAGGGGCTCAGTGAATCACAGTCCTGCCACTGTCACTGCTACTCCATCCACAACCGCCAACAGAAATGTTTATGATCTAAGAATTCTGGTGCTTTCTTGGTGTGTGGGAGCTCAGAGAGACTCATTTGACAGAGCAAGGTTTCCGTGTTAAGTCAGACAGGCAAAGCATGGGTGTTCTGAGCTCCTCACACCAAATGATTGTGCTCAGTTCTCCATCCAACCAGAACTTTCTTCAAAGGAAAAATGAAGTTGAGTATACTAAGAAATACTAAGAACCAAGAAAAGGTGATGTAATTTCTCATTTCCATGGCTACCCTATGTTAGGAACTCTGTGGGGGCTCTCATCTTTCTTCCTGCTGCTGGCTCTAGCCATGTGCCATGAAGTCTTCACCAGAAATGAGGTGATCAAAGCACCATGGCCTTAAAACATTTTCTCCTCATAGGGCACTGCCTTGAAAAGTCTTAGTGACTTTTCTACTCCTGTGATAAAACACCATGACCAAGTCAATTTATAAAACAAAGCATTTAACATGGGACTTATTTCAGAGGGTTAATTTCATAATGGTAGAGGAAAGGCATATTGGCAGAAACAGCTGAGAGCTTCTTACGTCTTGATCCAAATGTAGGAGGCAGGCAGCACAGAGAAAATGGTGAGTCTTCTGAAACCTCAAGGCTACCTACAGTGACACATCGCCTCCAACAAGCCACACCTCCTTATCCTTCCCAAACAGTTCCATCAACTGGGGACCAAGTATTAAAATATATGAGCTTATGGGAGCCATTCTCATTCAAACCCCTGCATACAGTAACAACAACAACCAAACAACAAAACCTGATCAATACAATGAAGTATGAAGAATTATGCAACTTGAATGATTTTGCACATGATTTAAACATCCTGAATTCACAATGACTATGTCTCATGATATTTTAAAATATCATAAATAATAAATTGTAAAAATTCATGTTAATAATTTTTATATTCTTTCATTTAAAACTAACACTAGATAGCAAATAAGATACATCCTAAATTGAGATGGAGTAAAGAAGAAAGCAAAAAGTTTTATATTAATATCTTTTAATCTCCCCACCTTTGCATTAAGGAGACCATATTTTCATTCTTCACTGAGGCCTACAATCATGTAGCCAGCTGCTATCTATGAACAAGCTCTTCCTGAAAGAAATCTGGCTTCTACTAGCCTAAAGCTGGTGTTTTAAAGCTGGATGTGGTAACAGAGATCACAGTCTCAGCTTTTAAGAATCCAGGGCAGGAGTGTCAGGAGTTCAAGGCCAGCTGGGGCTGATACTAAGGTTGTTTCAGGAAATCCAATAAGTTAATCAACTAATACATGCACTTGAGAGACAGAGGCAGGATAATCTCTTTGGGTTCAAGGCCAGCCCTGGCTACACATTAATAACTGTCTTTAAAAAAAAAAAAAAGTAGTTAACTCAAAATATTTAGGGACATTTCCTGGCAAGCATTTCAGGAAGTGTAACTCAGACTATCCCTCCATACTCTTGGCAATGCTCATCACTTTTCTGAAACAGTTCTCCAAGTACCAGAAACTGACAAGTAAGCTGACAGGTCTCCAGGGTGCATCAGCATCCAGGGCAGGGTAGGAGTGCACCACAGGTCCCTCTGAAGACTGCAGAGGCTATCAGTCAGTACCCCAGCTCTACTCTCAAGGCTCCCTATGAGGAACTTAACCCCAAATATCCCCTGAAGGACTCAAAAGCCAGAGACACTTGATGTAGCACTGTAGAGCGTGAAAGTGCCATGTCTTAAACTACTAGATTCTATTCCTTGGCAGAAGTGAAGCTGATGAGATCTGCCTTCCAGCCCACTATGCCTGACTCTGATAGAGTTCACTATGTCTGACTGTCTGAGTAGATGGAAGGTAAAGCCTCCCACAGCCTCCAAGTGGCTTCACAGGGGAAATGAGATCCAGCTCTCAGAATATTTTACATCAATGGATCTCTCCAAGTACTGATTTTGGTTTTAAACAGCAGTGAGTTTGTCTGTTTGCAGCTTTGAAATTTTACTTAACAAATAATCAACAAATTCTTAAATTGGTGTCCACAGGGCCAACTTCCCAAGTATTCTGCCTGTCAAAATGCAAGACAGCTAGGGAAGCATGAGTTGAGAAAACAGGAAGGATTTATATTATAAACATATTACTGTCCAACCACTCATTCTTCTGGCTGGCCTGATGTTATAGCTTTGATTTCCCTAACATGTTTAAAATGAAAAGGAACTGGCTTAAATTACCCAGTTCCAGAGAAGTCAATGTATCAACGCATGAGAAGACAGATCTGTATCCCAAAAGAATGCCCCTTGATGACCTGAAGTACAGTAGAACTTGTAGGGGTGAGGAGGGGAGCTCTCCAGGGAGCACAGCTCTAATTTAACTCCGAGGCTAGGCATTGGGAAGGGAGCATCCAGCAATCCTGACTAAAGGGCCAGGTATCTCTCTGAGATTAGAAAAAATGAGATTGAAAGTAGGCAGAGACACATAAATACTCCTCAGAGTAGGAGGCAAATCTCCATAACTACTCCTCAGAGGAGGAGGCAAATCTCCATTACTACTCCTCAGAATAGGAGGCAAATCTCCATAACTACTCCTCAGGGTAGGAGGCAAATCTCCATAACTACTCCTCAGAGGAGGAGGCAAATCTCCATAACTATTCACCAGGGGAGGGGGAAAATCTCCATAACTACTCCTCAGGGTAGGAGGCAAATCTCCATAACTACTTCTCAGGGTAGGAGGCAAATCTCCATAACTACTCCTCAGAGTTGGAGGCAAATCTCCATAACTACTCACCAGAGGAGGAGGCCAATCTCCATAACTACTCCCCAGAGTAGGAGGCAAATCTCCATAACTACTCCTGAGAGTTGGAGGCAAATCTCCATAACTACTCACCAGAGTAGGAGGCAAATATCCATAACTACTCCTCAGAGTTGGAGGCAAATCTCCATAACTACTCCTCAGGGTAGGAGGCAAACCTCCATAACTACTCCTCAGAGTAGGAGGCAAATCTCCATAACTACTCTTCAGAGTTGGAGGCAAACCTCCATAACTACTCACCAGAGTAGGAGGCAAATCTCCATAACTACTCCTCAGGGTAGGAGGCAAATCTCCATAACTATTCACCAGAGTAGGAGGC
>NC_034605.1:65556647-65562069 GCF_900095145.1 Mus pahari | reverse complement strand
AACTACTCCTCAGAGTAGGAGGCAAATCTCTATAACTACTTCTCAGGGTAGGAGGCAAATCTCCATAACTACTCACCAGAGTAGGAGGCAAATCTCCATAACTACTCACCAGAGTAGGAGGCAAATCTCCACAACTACTCACCAGAGTAGGAGGCAAATCTCCACAACTACTCACCAGAGTAGGAGGCAAATCTCCATAACTACTCCTCAGGGTAGGAGGCAAATCTCCATAACTACTCCTCAGAGTAGGAGGCAAATCTCCACAACTAGTCCTCAGGGTAGGAGGCAAATCTCTCCACTTTCAGTATTCATAGAGTGCAAGATAGGAAAGTGGGAAGAGCCCTTTCCTTTGCAAATATTAGGCAATATGACCTCTGAAAGCAAACACCCTGTGAAACTGTTACATAAGCCAAATGACTACAAGGTCTAGGCCACAGCGACATGGAGACGCTGCAGTCCTGTCAGCCCAGCACCTGGAAGAGCCAATGCTTCTAACCAGAAGGGAGGCAGAAGTAAATCCTTCCTGATGCATAGGAAGAAATGGCTGCTGTCTCCTAAGCAGAGGAGATGTAAAATAATTCAGATTTGGGAAAAAGTTTTTGTTAAGTCCAATGAAGAGCCCTTGGCTGTTTCGAAGCTGAGCCCTCAGAACTAAATTTAATCAAACTGCAGCAGCCGGCTGAAAAGCAGATAATAGAATTTGGCCTAATGTGTCATTAGCTCATGTTCACTTCAGTGGATTAGCTCCCGGCAGCATCGGAAGCAGATCTCAACGTTTGCTGGGTTAGATCTACATCCAAAGGATCTACAGCCATGAGCAAGTCTAAAGAATTTCACACTGGCCTTCTGAATTATTTGGAGAAAGTAACTTAAAAAAAAAAATCCAAAACTTTTCATTTTATAATCTCATTATGAATCATTAAACTCTTCAAAACCCCTTAAGCACATACTTTTTAAAATACAGCATAAAAAAAGCTATACATGGCACTGGTTACATCTTAAATCAACAAATAGCCTTTATTTGAAAACCAAAAATTAGGGTTTAAAGTCATTCATTTGATGTGCTTCACACTAAAATTCACTTAGTCAAATAAGTTTCCTTAAAAAAAAAAAAAATCCTCCAATTCTAGGAACTTAGTGAAACCATCATCTTCTAAGCCTTCTTCTCAAAGTAAACAGTCTAGAATATTCATCTATAAAGCGGCCTCACCAAGGCTAGTCACATTGATAATCAAATAATAAGCTTCATTTGTAAAATTCAAAATGTGGTTTGCAGATGCCAGGAGGCCTGGGGAGAGTCATCAGAGAGGAGCCCTGTGCTTCCTTTGTGCATGGAGCTAACAGGATTAAGGCTTGAAGAATTGAATAAAACCCTGGGCTGGTTAAGATGGATGGATCACATTTCAGGTTCCCGTTTCATAATGGGCATGCCCCACATTTCTCAAAATAAAACACACCAGTGAGCTCATTCCAGTGACTGTGCTTCCTGACATTCATTCTGGAAACTTTAAAATGGATTCTGTGTCCATATCCTCTCTTGAGCCACATGGTTCTTTGTGTAGCAATCTGCCTGGTTCAGGCAGCTTCTTGCTTCACAGCCAGTGGTTTCCTGCTATGGTCCAGTTCCATGGCAAAGAAAGTAGAGATTACCATGTCAAAGGATTTCTGTCTATGGACTTATGGTTTCTTACTTTCCAACTACATGGTGATTTGCACCGGCCCTAACCTGTAAATGTAAAATGTGCAGTATCAGCCGTCTTCCTCTCGGCAGTGAGTGGGCTGAAGCACAGCTCTGCTGTCTGCACCCTCAAGGTGGCTATTATCAAGTAGAATCTGTGGCTGGAAAGTGTCCAGCAGTAGCACAAACTGTCTAGAAGAGATTTTCATATAGGAGTTCCAACAGCTGTCTGTTAGGTCAGATTTCTGTGAGAACCAAGGCACACAGTCTCAACTGTACACAGCTGTCCCAGATTAAACAGGAACAGTTTCTTAAAGTGACAACAAAAGTCCAAGTGAAAAGGAAGACAGTGTGAAGCACATCAAGAGTGTTCCACTGTGCACAGCATCAAGCCATGCTACCAGTCAGCGGGCTTAGAGGCTGTTTAGCCACCAGGCTGGCCAAAGCTTTGCTCATTAACTAGCAACTTATTAACACCACCGTGCGTATGGACTAAGACACAACATTTCAATTCCATAATAGATTCCCTCCGCTTGAAATTCCTCTATTACAGAAAACCAGTCTGTTTAAAGCACAGCGCTTATTAATGAAGGATACACAGAAACTGTACAGAAACAGAACATCAGATTTTGGAGAGGAAGTTAAAGAGAATTAAAACAAGCTGTGATGATACTAACAAAGACACACAGAACCTGTTACTAGGCAGAGACATTTGGTCAAATTTCCTGTTTTCCCCAGTCCTGGTTTGGCTTAAGTATGTTGTCAGTGCACAGTTTCCTGCTGCTGATTCATGCTGCTCATGTGGAAAAGCCAGGGCCACTCCTAAGACTTATCTAAGGACTTTTCTCTTCTCCAGACTTTGGTCTTCACCATAACCAAGATGATAAACTACAGATCTAAATAGCTGAAAATTGTAGCAAGTCCTCAGAAAATCACTAACATGGGTCAACACCGCCATGGAACAGTCTCCCTCTAGCCCTCAACCACTTTAGTCCAAGACTGCAGAGATAGTTGTGAATTACTACCAAGAGCACTAAATCACAGCCAAGTAAGTGTCACCAATGGCTCTTTGTTTAAAACAAACAAAAAGTTCCCTGCAAAAGTCTGATACCACAGCAGGGTCAGCAGGGTCTGATACCACAGCAGACTGCTATGAAATCAAAGGCCATCGCATAAGGAGTGGAAGAAAATAAAATGTCCTCCCTCGAGAAAGAATCCAAAACATTAACATTTCTCAGGATATTTTAAAAATCATGCTGCTTCATTAAACACATGCCACTGGGAGTCTCCTCTATTACTAACAACACTTTTCATAATGGCCTTCACATGTTTAAATCAATGGCTGCCGAAAACGTGCATTTATATTACATAAACAAAACCTAACATAAACATGCCCAGATAAAAACTATAGAAATGCCTGGCTACAATTCCCCAATGTAAATAGATCTTATGAATGGCCCAACAAAAACAATTTTAGTGTATCTTTATCCCCCAAAGCAAAAGGCACAGTCCAAAAGCAGACAGCTCTGCTGAAAACTGTACTCCTCACGCACGAATAAGCAACTCTAGTGATGTCCAATGCACCAACTGGTTTTGATCCAGGGAAAGCCATGGGACTTTTTTTCTTTAAGCACCTGCTATTTTCTCATTGAGCCCATGTTCAGTTACTTGTTCTCTTGTTTATTGTCTATCCACCTCAAATTATAAATTTCCTGAGAATAAATGATTGTCTTGTTTTCTGCTTTCTCTGCTTATCCCACTGAGCACACAGAAGATGCAAGAACTGGTTTAGCCATCTGCTCTCTGCTGTTTCCCTGTGATGCCTTAGTACTTCCAAGTTTCATGGACTCACACTGCATCTTCCAGCCTCCCTTGTAGCTAAGTAGCACTAAGACTGAACAAGCCAAAGTACTCTGCAGGGTACTTACTCTGAGGCCTTAGCTCAGAGTTAGCACGCTTAGAGTGCTTGAAGCCCTAGGTTCAACCTCCAGAAACACCAAAACAGCAGCTTAGAGAACCTCCTAAGGACAGGCAGCGCAAGCTCCTTGAATCTTCAAGCTGGATAGAGTAAGTAGACAATGGCTGGAGCTTTGACAACCATTGAGAATCATGAGTTGATCTTGAGATTAAAAAGTATAGGTTAGCATGGTAGAAGCACCGTGCTTTCTGACACAGTGGAGGACCACTTTGTCTCTAATCTCACAAGGGAAAGGAAATTAAACTCCTATTTCAAAGTTATTTTGAGTTTTCAGTCACATGTACCCAAACCAAATCTTACCATCACATTGTGAAACAGCTTGAAAAACAGGCCATGGAGTTTTTCTGTGTCTGTTTTTAAACCCATTATTTAATAAACAAGCCAAGAACTTACTTGGTTGAAATGGACTAGTATTTGTGAGCACAATGCTTTGCTCCCAGAATGTGGAGACTGTGGGAGAACATAAAGAAGTTCAAAATGGATCTGCCCACAATGGATCAGCTTAAAGACTTAGTTTGTCATAGTGGCTTACACCTGTGACCCCAGCACTGAAGGCAGGGCAAAGAGGGTTGGGGAGGGGGTGCTGAGTCAGGAAGATCATGAATTTTTTTGTTTGTTTGTTTTTTCAAGACAGGGTTTCTCTGTGAAGCCCTGGCTTTCCTGGAACTCACTCTGTAGACCAGGCTGGCCTCGAACTCAGAAATTCGCCTGCCTCCGCCTCCCGAGTGCTGGGATTAAAGGCGTGCGCCACCACGCCCTGCGAAGATCATGAATTTGAGGTAAGCCTGGACTACATAGCAAGTTTCAGGCTAGCCTCAGCTACAGAATGAGAGTTTGTTTCAAAAATAAAACAAAACACCCAAAGAAATAGGGGTAGCAATATATTTTAGCTGGTAAAGGTGCTTGCCATCAGAATCAAGGCTGATGACCTTATAAGTTCTTATAGGACCCCCACATAGCAGAAGGAGAGGACTGACTCCTACAGCTGTCCTCTGAACTCCACATGTATGCTATAGTGCATGTATATGAACTTATACAAGTTTTAAAAGCAATAAATTATCCACTGAGAAAGAAAATACTCACCTGTGGGAACCCAATTCTGGGAGCAAAGTGCTGTGCTCACAAATAATATAAACAACAGAGAGCTAAGCACAAATTTATGTGCTGTGATTTCAATGAAGAGGAAAAGAAAATGTACCTGAAGCAGGTGGAGGGAAGAGCTGGCCCTTGGTGAATCTTAAGGGAGGGACTGGACCTGGAAAGGCCATGGACTTGGCAGAATGGAGGCCAGCCGTGAGAAACCGCTGTTCAGTATTGAGCATGGAGGATGTGTTCAAGAGGCCTGGAAGATGTCAGCCAAATATGCAGGCTCTGGAAAGAAGTTTTTCACACTGTGCACAGTCCCTGTAAGGATGGCTCACCTCACAGTCATGCCACAAAGAGAAGTCTTTGCTCTAGCTCCTCCCTGCTATGCACACATGCCTGATGCTAAGATGCCTCTCCCTTCATCCTCAGGTTTCCCCTAGGCTTTCTTCAGGAGTCCTGCACAGAGAGCCCAGTGGTGACTGACATAAATGGACCTCCTGCTACGCAGCAGGAACATCATCACAAGTTCTGTTGGGTATTTGGTGGTGGTGTGTGCTCTGCCTCCTGTACTATGAAAGGGTCACACTGTTAGGAGCTTGCCAACCAAAAGGGACCCCTCTAAGGATAATTAGCATCTTTCCTAGTAAGGTCCTTTTCAGCTGTTTCCCAGGGGAGGGGAG
>NC_034605.1:65554891-65556452 GCF_900095145.1 Mus pahari | reverse complement strand
AAGGGAAGGGAAGGGAAGGGAAGGGAAGGGAAGGGAAGGGAAGGGAAGGGAAGAGAAGGGAAGGGAAGGGAGCCAGCCTGCTGAGTCTACGGGAGCCTTGGCCACCCATGTTTGAGGTACTTGAGAAGT
The DNA here is from genome assembly GCF_900095145.1 of Mus pahari. NCBI lineage: Eukaryota > Metazoa > Chordata > Mammalia > Rodentia > Muridae > Mus > Mus pahari. The sequence goes on along the minus strand of NC_034605.1, from coordinate 65,556,323 downwards.
GTAGGACTGATGGAACCAGATCCCGGGCTTCTTTGGCTGATAAGGGCTGTGGACTGGAGGCTATTTGTCCAGTGACAAGGAGCACATGGAAAGATAACAGTATCACTGTCTGTCTTTATCTTCTGTGCCCATCACTGTTGCTCCATATAACCCAAGTAGTGTTAATGTGCCCATTAGTCAGCAGCCATCTGCAGCTGCAGTCCCTCCTGAGGCTTGATGAGCTTTATGTCTGTCTGGTGACAGCAGCTGCAGCTCTCCTCAAGCCACATCCTTCCCCTTGGTCATGAGGTCTCTTGCTGGCCACAAACACTTTGGCCAGAAGCCTCCCTAGTCAGCTTCTACCAGAAACTGCTACCACATGCAGGGTTTTAGTTCACTAGCCTCTCTGAAGTGGATCCAGCTGGCCAAAGCAGGATCCAGGTGGTCAAGTCCAAAGAGTGTCACAGCATTTGGGCACAAGCTAAGAGGAACCGCCAAAGGGGTTATGTTGGAACATAGGATTAACGGATGCACACACCAACTTCTAAGCCACCCACTCATCTAGCACAACATAAGCCTCAGCAACTAACTGTGATTTTGAAGAATAATTGCAGACAAATGAAGCAAAAGCTGTCTCACTCTCTGAGAGTGCTGTCTATGTGGCATCCATAACCTACCACATACCAACCTGGAATCTATTCAACTCTGCTCCTTCCTGCTTCAGCCATGCAGCTGTTTACCCTTTTTACCTTGCTCTAATCCACCCTGTTCCCATCTCTTATCTCATCACTTCAGTGACACTGCCAGTCTGCTCTCTAGCCAGGAGCCAGTTCTCTCATGAAAAGTCATGCCATAGCCCAGCCCTCACTACTTAAGTCCACTCATTGGTCTGTTCAGAAGCTCAGACTTCTAGAAGGCCCTGCCTTACCTGATCCCTCATTTTATCTCAATCCTCCTCTCACTCTGTAGCCCAGGCTCTCCTGGAACTCACTCTGTAGCCCAAGATATTCTAGAACTCATTCTGTGGTCTAGGCCAGCCCTGAGTACATGACAGTTGTCTTGATCCAGCCTTCAAGTGCTGCCAACACATTCTTTTTTTTTTTTTTTAAATTATTTATTTATTATATGTAAGTACACTGTAGCTGTCTTCAGACACTCCAGAAGAGGGCACCAGATCTCATTACGGATGGTTGTGAGCCACCATGTGGTCGCTGGGATTTGAACTCAGGACCTTCGGAAGAGCAGTCGGGTGCTCTTACCTGCTGACCCATCTCACCAGCCCCTGCCAACACATTCTATCCCAGCCCCCCAAAGTTCAAAACCGCTTCTAGACACACTCTGCCCTTCACATAGATTTCTTTTCATACCCCCTGATCTTGTTGATGTCCCCTTACCTTCACACCTCAGCTTAGTGGTCTCATGGATCTAACCTGCAACTCTGCTGGAAGCCTCT
>NC_034605.1:65543822-65554456 GCF_900095145.1 Mus pahari | reverse complement strand
TCATCAATAAATTCCTTTACTACATAGAGACTATCTGTAAGTTCTGTGACTCTAGAGAACCCTGACTAATACAAGCTCTAAACTTGTTTAGAATATTTACCAGCCTGTAGTACTCTATTTTTGAGAGTATGATCAAGAACATATTAATCCATCATGAATCCACAGAATTCAGGCACATAATAAACCCTAATTACCTGTGCTAATTATACATGGAGAACTTAGGTACACTCTTGCCCATTAGCTGCAGATGAGTGCACAAAAGCATGGAGTGTAGACTTGCCTTGCTTAAAGAACCACCAGATAGCACAGGAGGGATTCCATTGTGGCTGCCAGATCCAAGAACGCTTAGAGTTTGTGATATTAGCAGGCCTCACTGGGTGCATCCACCAGAGACACAGAAAGACAGTGTGTCTCGACATTCAGTTGACTTGTTGGAATAAATACTGCCTGTGATAGGCTAGAGAATGGCATGTCTCTAACTCAACTGCCAACCAGGGTCTTCCTGGTAAAAAGCTGAGGGAAATAGGGGGCAGCTGCTTGCATATGAGGTCAGACTGAGGGTCTTTGGTCAGGTGAGTTCCGGATTCATCAGGGCTGGCCCTAATAGAATCACATGTATACTTAAATGTGGCTGCAAGGACAGGGCGGATACAGAAGTTGTCATTGACTAGGTGGCATGTGAGCAATAGGAAGTTATTTGGAAATGTAGAGGCTGGAAGTCTGAGGTGAGCACAACTGTTAAGGCAGGGCCTTTTGCTGATTACAGATGGCTTCTTCACTGAATCTTCATATGATGGACAGACACCAGGCAGAGAGAACAAGTACTTGAGAGTCTGCCATTCATGAGGTTCTCCTCAGATCTGTCTCCTAGCCCCACTCTACCCCCACCCTGTACCATCCCATTGGTAGACTAGGACGTCAGAAGAGAAAATCTCAGGGGGGCACACAAACATTCAGTTCAAAGTGAAGGGGCAGGGTTTGACAATTGGAGGTACACAGCCAAAAACCAAAGAATGCCAGCTACCACCAGCAAACAAAACCAAAAACAAAAAACCATGAGTCCTGGGAGGGTGTGTGGCCCTGTCTACGCCTTGATGCTAGCAGTGATGGATTCAGACTTCTGGCTTCCAGAATGATGAATCAATTTCTACTGTCATAGCAGGCACAGGAAATGATGCAGCGTCCACAGCCATCTTTGGCCAAAGCCTCGGGATTTCCATCTGGAAAGGTTTTGCTGCCTCCCATCTGCGTGACACACACTGTCCAGCCAGACTGAAGACACCGTCACCCTCAGCACCATTCCCAGCCTTCCTTTCTCTGCACCCAGGAAGAGAAAACTAAGTGGCAAAACGATGTAATAAATGAGGAGAGCTAGAATCTCTTTTCAAAGTTAGAATTTTTAAACTTGGGAAAAAAAATGGTTCTAAGCTTCAACTCAAATCACCTAAAAACCAGAATAAATAAGGCCTAATGCTAGTTCTAAAAATGCTGTTGGACCTACCAAGATCTCTTTTCACCTTTGTGATAAAATGAACTACAGAAAACCACTTTTAAAATATCTAAATATCTAAATAGTCAAAGTTCATGAAACTAGAAGCCCTTTTTATCTTAAGCCCATTTTTCAGCCTAACTCTGGGCCACAATTCTGCCTCAGACTTTGGATTTAGCATACAGATAATCAACCTGCTTTTGAGTAACAGTATTGCTGAGATGAGACACTGAAAAAAGATACTCTCACTGACTTTCCCACCCACAGCCCAGGGGAAGTGGGGAGCCATCCTTCCTGTGGCCACAGCCACCTTGCCTTTCGTCTGCTCAGAGCTTTCAGGTGGAAAGGGATACTGAGCTGCTAAAGAGGTCAATCCCATCAGATACACTTCAAAACTACTGTCGATTTGACAAACCCAGAGAAGGAAAACACAGACGTTAAAGCATGACTGAAGAATTATAAGACATAAAAGCTCGCAGCAAGAACTCCAGAAGACAGAGCACAGAAGACAGGGCACAACAGCAGGAAAGGAAGGGATGGAGGAGACCTGACTACATCTTGTCTGAGGGAGGAGAGAGGCAATTTCAATACAGGAAGACAAACCCTCCTGAGGAAAAGCTCTTGGGAAAGCCCAGAGCATCTCTGAGAATCAATAGGAAAACTGGAAAAGCCCTGCACTTAGCCTAACACTGAGAGCAAGGAAGATTATGAAGTTCAACTGACCCATTTCTTTTTTTTTTTTTTTTTTTTTTTGGTTTTTCGAGACAGGGTTTCTCTGTATAGCTCTGGCTGTCCTGGAACTCACTTGGTAGACCAGGCTGGCCTTNGAACTCACTTGGTAGACCAGGCTGGCCTTGAACTCAGAAATCCGCCTGCCTCTGCCTCCCGAGTGCTGGGATTAAAGGCCTGCGCCACCAGGCCCGGCTCCAACTGACCCATTTCTATGTGAGGAACTGGGGCAAGAATTCAAGTTACTTCACCAAGTGCTGGCACTTGTCAAATCGCCAAGGCAGCCTGAAAGTGGGCCACGTTAGAGAATCTTTTAGCACCACCAGCTCTGCCACAAAGGCCCCTCAGCTCTGCAGGTTTATGGCAGAGGGGTGCCTACCAACTAAAACGGGAGGTGAGGCTTGTGCTTCTTAGGGACAAGCTAACTTTTACACACACCCTTTCAATAGGTAATTTCAATTGACAGATGCTCATCCTCCTGCCCCGCTTCATCCTTTGCCTCCCCTCAAGCTGCTTAACGGTATGAAAGTCATTTGGTCAAATTGTCTGTTTTCACTGAGACTACCCAGTTTGATTCCTGAACCTTACCAGAAATGTTACCAACGACACCTTGAGTTGTGGGTGCTGCTTTGGGTGTCTGGGCACTGTCTAGTCATGCATTATTGGGGCATTAAGCTCTCTGCAACCATGTCCCCACTCCAAAGCTGGTGTCCAGAGAAGCTGGTCATCTCATCTTTTTGTCTTGGGGAAGGCAGAACTCCAGATATGAGACATCCAGGTACCATGTAGGCCCCTGCTGAGAGCTTCTCACAGAACACTTCCTCAAACAACCATATGTGAGGTCAAACTGCAACTCTCTGTTGCCATATATATATTCTTTGACTCTCATGCCAGAATCCAAGAAGACAGCACAAGTGACTAAAGAAGTAGTTTATGAATAAGGAAAATGTGGTACATATACAAAATAGAATATTACCCAGCTAGGAAGAAATCTTAAATCTGCAGGAAAATGAATGGAAATAGGGAAAAGAAAATCATTACTGGGCTGGTGAGATGGCTCAGCAGTTAAGAGCACCGACTGCTCTTCCAAAGGTCCAGAGTTCAAATCCCAGCAACCACATGGTGGCTCACAACCATCCGTAACAAAAATCTGATGCCCTCTTCTGGAGTGTCTGAAGACAGCTACAGTGTACACACATATAATAAATAAATAAATAAATCTTTAAAAAAATAAAATAAAATAAAAAGCAACCTAACTTTAAAAAAAAAAAAGAAAGAAAGAAAAGAAAATCATTACTATGTTTTCACAGGACTTGTCAACTGCCTCAGGAAACCTGTGTCCTGCTCTAACTGCCTTCACTCCTGAACTCCATTCCTAGAGCCTCACTAGCCTGCCAGCCTCACAGCCATAGGGCCCCACCCAGCTTCTGACAACATGAGTTCTTCCAGGGCAAATGTGTTAGACTCATCCTGCACCAGGCCATGTATGTGGAGTTAAACAATATGCCAGGTGTGCCTGAAAAAAAATCAGTAGCTCAGGACAAATCAGATGAAGTATAACTTCACTTGGACTCAGCCAGGCATTGTTTGCTATATCTTAAGAAGCAATGATTAAAAAACTAACATCATATACAGAGAAACCCTGTCTCGAAAAACAAAAACAAAAACAAAAAACAAAACAAACCTAACATCAAGACAGTAGGAAAACAGAAAGGCATATTCAACAGACACAAAGAATGAAATATTTCCAGTCTATAGTTTGAATTAGGAAAGAATAATAAAATACCATGTTCTCCTTTTTGAAAACTAGCAATGTTCAAGAACAAAAATCACTTTGTCGTATCACAATAATAGATACGACAAAGAAGAGTTTTGTTAAATTGAATGAAGTTTGTCTGTCATAGTCTTAAAAGATTTGAAAGGTACATGGAATGAGCCTTTGTGTCTGGTATCCACCCTTCCAAGAAGGCTGAAGATAAAATGGTGTCTGGCCATATCTCTGCCAGATGCTGTGCCTAGTACTGAGGTACTAAGTACAAAGCAGGTACAAGAAACAGGCAGTGTACCCAGGCATGTGAGGAAGAGAGTGTACCAGGAGTGGAGGGTAGAATTCAGCCTCTCTGGCAGAGAGAGGATCAGAGGCAGGCCACAGAAGATGGATTACTGAAGTGGCATTTGAAGGATGAGAAGCTTGCCAGGCCATGGAGTGAAGTGAGAAAGGGAAGACAGTCTAGGCAAAGGAAACAAGATGGAAAAAGGATTGGAGGCCAAAGAGTCTGGGTATAGAAGCTGTGTACTGACTCTGGGTAGTGGAAAGCAGAGCCACTTCCCAAGGGAACTAGGAGGGACCATGCATATGTACTAAGACAAGGAGCCAATTCATACCTTCATTGTAAGACTGTCTCTCAGACAGACAACTGGGTCTCCACTAGAGAAGATGGTTCTGACGGCGGTACCTACAGGACTCTGATGAAGATGGCCTGCAGTAAGGAACCTGTGGAAGCCTTCTAAAAAGGAAGGTGAAAAGGCTGGGACAATGGCTCCATGTGGACCTGAATTTGGATCCCAGTACCCATGTAAAAGTCAGGCACGATGGCATACATCTGTGGCACACACAAGTGATGATGGCTAGGACTCACTGCCTAGCCCTGCTAGCCAAATCAGGAGCTTCAGATTCTGTGAGAGATACTGTCTCAAAGCATAAGATGGAGAAAGATTAAGGAGACACTCAACATTGACTTTTTACTTCCACATGCATGTAGACATGTGCATGCATACCCACATGCACACAACCACATGTGCACACACGCAAAAAGAAGGCAGAGATGAAAGATGACATATGACAGCTGCAGAACAAAGGGGAGGGGACTCATTCACAGGAACTCCAGAGGAAAAGCAGAGATGTGTGCTGACTGATGGGTGTAGCAAATGGAAGGTTAGAGTTCAGACTGACATGGAGGTTAGTACCACTAACAAACACAGAGCAGGGAGGGGAGAGAGAGAGGAAGATGACAGACATTAATGAATGTCTGTACCAGCGGCCACTCGCTGTGCCTGTAGTACTGCCACAAGGCCCCTGTAACCTCCTGCTGCTCTCTTCCACTTTGGAAACAGCCTTCCTTTATAAAACCTGTCATTGACTGATATCACTTCCTCCCTAAAGTAAGAAAGAGGCAAGGAATGTAACTCCAAGCCAGCAACTGTGCCGCAATACAGTGAGAAAAAGGCAAACCCCACAGAAAGAGCATCGTATGATGTGACAGTGCCACTAGGTATGCAGCCAAGCAATCAGCAAATCAGAGAGACCTTGTCTGTGACAGCATCATTCCCAACAGCCAAATGGATAAATACATGCAAGGAAATACCACAAACAAGAGTAGAAGTCTATCACTTGTGGCAACATGGGTGGGATTGGACATTACATTAGAAAACAGAAAAATGAATCCTGCCTATTTTCATTCATATGGAGACACTAAAAATTGATCTCACGTAAGTAGAGGGCAGACACAGGGGTTACCAGGAGCTTCAAAGGAAGAGAGGGGGGATACAGAAGATTTAGTTAATGAGTACAAAACACAGACAGAAAAGAGGATTGTGCCCTGTTACACTGTATGTTGACTACAGTTGAAAATAATCAACTATATGTTTTAATATCTTAAAAGATTTTAGATGTTCATAATACAAGTAACTGAGAGGACAAGACTGTCAATCTTTCTTTATTCAGTCATCATTAGCATTTACACACTGAAAATCCTACTTAAAACTAAGTTTCGAATACAAAGGTAATATATTTAAGAACAAAGTCTGCCAGAATTCATTGACTCCAAAAACTTCTATGTGAAGAACAAAATCATAAAGTACAGATTAAAAAAGACTCCCACATTAAAATACTAGCTATAGTGACAAACTCATCCAGTTAAATGCACACAGGAGCCACATGCTGCCACAGGAGCCATGTGCTGCACTTATGACATGCTAATGAGAACAATCACAGAACTAAAACCCAAACTGACAGGCAGCCTCACAAGTTAGACCCTGAGGAAGGATGCCAACAGGGCTACTGGTTCTCACAAATCATCTCCGGATTTAATGCAAATTCCACTCAAGTCCTGGTGCAATCTTTCAAAGACACAGACAAATGAATTCTAAAACCTACTCAAAACCACGCTGGAACCAGACTATAACAAGGCTGGGGGAAGCATAGTAGAACACTACCTTGCAAGCTCGGAATGCTCATTGGTGAGGTGGCACACGTCTAGTCCCAGCTACCCAAAAGGCTGACAAGACAGACCCATGTGAGACCAGAAACCTAACTTCATCAAAGTTAAAGCCTGCGATAGGAGGAGAAGTCAAAACCTCCTTCCTAAAGTCAGAAAGAGATGGGTCTGAGAGTGTACACTTGGAGTCCTAGCACCTGCGGAAGAATCAAGAGAACCAGGAGTCTGGGGCTAGGTGAACAAGACCCTGTTTCAAAAGACAAAGTTAAGACAAAGCAAATCATATGTCGGACAAAGGACATAAAAGATAGATAACATCTGGGGAAATCAATAATCAGGAAACATTCTACATTATTAATGATTAGGAACAAGTAATGAGAAACCACTATAAGACTCTTCAATGAACAAAATGAACTTAGAAATTACCACCACAAGCCGGGCGTGGTGGCACACGCCTTTAATCCCAGCACTCGGGAGGCAGAGGCAGAGGCAGGCGGATTTCTGAGTTTGAGGCCAGCCTGGTCTACAAAGAGTTCCAGGACACCCAGGGCTATACAGAGAAACCCTGTCTCGAAAAACCAAAAAAAAAGTTACCACCACCACATGCTGGTCAGCAGGCAGAGGAGGAGGAAGAACACGCACTTCTGCTAAGCATGCTTTCCTCTGGATATGCAAAAAGATTTTGTGTTCATGTGGTCTAAATGTATCAACCTTTTGTCCCACTTGCATAAAGCTTTAAAACCAGAAGCCTTCTCTGCTTTTAGGCCCAAAGAAATATGCAGAGGTCTCACTGGGACTTTCCTTCTGATCCTTGGAAGGAGCCCATCTCCCGTTTGAAAGTTAAAATGTAGTAGCCCCCTAATGCAGGTCTTCACACATGGACCCAGTGATCACAGAAAGCAAAAGGAGAAGGTGACTGGGCTATTGTGCTTTCTTTCTAGAACTTTCCTGGGAGACCAGCAGACATGAGAACAAACAGTACCCAGACCACCAAGCACTCCCAGCGCACATGGAGAGCTCTAGTAAGAAACACATACTCACAATTATACCGGACATATGATTAATGTTTGCCTTTTTAAATGCAATACTTTTGGAATATTCTTATAGTTTCCTTATATTACACTTTAACAATTTCTTCCCAAGTGTCTAATTTTTTTTTTAAAAAAAAATTCTTTACTCCCCAGTTTCTCAGTGTTTTTCCCTTCTTGGTTTCTGGGCCGTTCTGGCACCGATGGGTGCTCTGTTGGCAGTACACAATGGCTGGCACAGAGCATGCTCACCATACATACTTGTGGAATTAAGGAATAAAAATCCGAGACAAGCCATTTTCCACTTGCAGAGTGGCCTTACCTCACACCAAGCACAGAATCGATTACCAGCAGAAACTGTGAAGCTCTTTGAGGAAAACATGAGCAAAACCTTTGTGTTTTCAGATTAGACCATGGAATTGCTGACATGATACAAGCAAGTCAAAAAAGTAAATCAGATTCAGTCAAAAATAAAAACCTTTGTGCTTCTGGGGGCACTACTAGGAAAAGTAAAGGCACAGTGGCGCAGGACAGACATACACATACACTGCCTTCTGCCTTCCTGGAACTCAGCCTCACTGTATCTGTGTACATCCTCTCTGTCTCTCTCTGTCTGTCTCTCTCGTGTCTCTGTCTCTGTCTCTGTTTCTCTCTCTCTCTCTCTCTGTCTCTGTCTCTGTCTCTATCTCTCCCTCTTGTTTTCTATTTCTGCTACTTTCTTTGCCATGTCTGCTTATCTCTTCCCTCTTCAATTCTACTTCTGTTTCTTTTATTTTAAGAAATGCAACTTATATTTTTATACATGGGAGTTTTTTTTTAAAGCACCACTAGGGAATTTGTCCAAGGGCTAAAGAGCCTGGGTGCCAGAGACTGCACCACGCTCCGGGTCGCCTTCCTATCCAAGGCACAGAAACAGACACACACAGAGTAGATCTTTGATCCTAAGAACCCAGGATCCCACTGGGATGAGGGTAAATATTTATCTCTATCTGGTTTTGTCGGCTGTGGCCTGGTTTTTGGCTTACTCAATATCCTATTTGGCCAGAAACCAGTCAGGTCAGGAAAAGATCACTCCACAGCTCCAGCCTTGTACACATTCGGGAAGAGCCTCCAAACAGTTCCCATATAAACGTTAAAGGGTCATCTGAGTCCACTGCTCACATAAGGAAACGCGTAGGAGAAAAGACATGTTCTGCCCTCACAGTGAGAGAAGAAAACCAAATATGGAATATTCACTTATGCATTTCTTCCCATACTCTCATCTAAGTCAAGAAAACAGCCTACAAGGCCTAAACGTGCTATCTAGTGGCCAGAATGGGGGAAACAGAAAAGGGCTTGTCATCTCCCAGGTCTAGATTTTCAAGTCCTAGTTTAACAACCAAGGTTCACTTTCCTAGTCTACAAAACCAAGACAAGGAACATCTATTTCAGAGAGTTTTTCCAAAGACCCTCTGGCATCCACAGGCAGGGCATGGACATGGATCCTTAGGTGTAGGGCACTTTCATTTTGGCAGGAGCCCTGGACAGATCTCACTGCCTGGACAACAGAATTTCAGAGACTCAGATCACCATGGTCCTCTGGATCTGAAATGGAGACCTGCCTCTGAAACTATGCACTCAACTCACCTGTGAATCAGCTCCATCATATAGTGGCAGGCAACACTTTAAAGCTCCACTGGGTGTATCTGTTTATAGAAACAATACCAACTCCCTCCTCCCCTATCCAGCCACTGCTCAGGGAGACAGAAATGTACAATTCACATGGTCACCAGCACCACCAGCATCACCAGCACCCTCCTTTCACTGCTGACAGTGCCACTGCCACACCACAGCCATCATCAGCTCCACTAGTGACACCATCAGTCTCACCTTCCCCCACCTCCGCTACTGGCACCTCATCTTCCTCTCCTGTGGAACTATCAGCATCTCTCACACCACAGAGCATCAACCAAGACCTAAGACTGAACAAGAATGACTGATGGTGAATCCACCAGGCATGCAGTCTTAAAAAGAAGAATTTATTTAGAAAACGTTTAAGCCAATTGTATAAAGTATGACACCATTTCAGTGTCCTCAGACACCCTTGACAGTTATCTACAGTAACAAATGTCACCGAATAAAAGCCACCCCCTCCTTACTTCCTGTGGGGACCAGAAGGAAGGACAAAAAGCAAGGGCTGGGAGAAAGCTCCTTAGGCCCATGGGTACCTCCACTACAGCTCTGAACCTGGGCTACTCATTCCTAGTGTCCCAATACATGCTATCAGAGATTACAACCATGCAGGGCAGGTAGCAGCCACCGTCTCATGGCCAGGATTGGCTGTATTTCCATGTGACAAAGATCTTGAAGACCACTGGCAGCACAGCATTCCTAGCTGTCCAATGGGAGGCTAGAAACTTAGCAAGAAAACTGTAACAATAGCTTTAAAAACAGATTTAACAGATACTTTGCTGTATTTTCAACTGAAGAAAAAAAAACTAATAACCTTATCCATATTTTTAAAGGTCACAAATTTTATTTTAAAAAAATCATGTTTTCTTGCATCCTGAAACTTAACATGTTACAAACCTTTAAACAGAAATTGTTAACTGCTCCATTTTTAAGAGACTTTTTAGAAAGTAAAAGTCAATGACAAGCTGATATTCTGAGTACCAGCGCTAAGCTAGGGGCAAACTTTACAGCGAGTTATCAATCCTTAACTATGAGTTAACACAGGGGAAGCTGAGGCTTTTCACCCGCCACACGGTGGGCGCCATTTTAATTGCAGCCTTCCAATAGAAGAAAACAGTGCCTCTCCAGCATCACAAGAAGCCTATTAACTCCCCAATCACTAAAGGAGGAAACAGGGTTAGAATGCAGAATGGGAGCCAAAGACAAAAGAACACCGGGAAGTCCAACTTCAAATCCTGGACCTGAAGGTTGCAGGAGGCCTCTGAGCTCCTGTGTTTACTTCCCTTATTTAAAACAAGCCAGAGTCTGGCCAAGTCTCAGAGCAGAGTATTTGTTTAACAAATAGGATGTGTGTTTCCTAAAGTATCTCTAATTGAGGTTTAAGATCCCACCTCCTTGAAAACTGAGGGTTTGGCCAGAGCCCTCAAAGGCCTTGACTGTGTGGAGCTCTCTTCTAAGGGGAGGAGAGGAGAAAAGAGGGGAGAGGAGAGGAGAGGAGAG
>NC_034605.1:65534233-65543654 GCF_900095145.1 Mus pahari | reverse complement strand
GAGGGCAAGGCAGGGCAGGGCAGGGCAGGGCAGGGCAGGGCAGGGCAGGGCAGGGCAGGGCAGGGCAGGGCAGGGCAGGGCTGCTGTTCCCAAGGGAGCAGGCACTTGGAAAGCTCTAGGCAAATGGCTGGCCGAAACTGTTCCTCCATCACGCTGTCAACAGGAGACACAGCCGGGGAAGGTAAAGCCTATACCCAATAGGATTTGTAAATCGAGCAATTCAGTATGAGAACAAAGTTTAAAAATAGTAACCTGGGGGAGGCCCATACTCCTCTCCTGCCTTCTCTAGCTCTTTCCTCTTCCATCAGATTGTTGCCCCTGCAGCCTTTCCAATAGCAATTCAACAGCTCTGGTTTCAAAGCTTTGCTAACGTCTTGGGAAATGCCAGAGGGGGGGGGGGAATCAAATTCTTTGGCTGGGTGTGTCACATAAAACTTAAAGTTGTGCCTGTTGAATGAGAACAGCCATGTTAATTTGGTGCCATTAAAAACACAGGAAAACGTAGTTGCCAAATGGACAAGAAAGAAGGGAGAAGCTCACCACCACGGAGAGGCCATTGTTCAAGACTGGAGAGTGGCTTTACAAAAACCAGGAGATTTAAAGCTGAATGAGGAGAAAGTGTCTCTCCTCAATGCCAGCCCTCCACGGCTGGGTCTCTTGGTCCCATCCCCTGCAGAGGCCCCACAACTCTTCCATTTATAGATTGAGCTGCGCATCAACCAGGAGCATACTCAGGACTAAAGCTGCAATACGAATTGGACGACTGGGTAGAGAGGCAGACATGTTCTCTCCGGCTCCACCTGGAATTAGGAAATGTTTCCAACTGTTTCTAAATGCCTCTGAGTCCATAGCTCATGTGAACATGAGTTACCAGGAGAAGATGCTGGATATGATGCTGATGATCAGGATCCAGAGCCAACCCTCTCAGGCCATCCTTATCCCTCTCAAAGCAATGTCTTTCTGTTGTCTTTCTCTGTACCTGACCTGACAGCTCTGCCCAGCAGATGAATCATTTGGATGCACAGACAAAGCACTAGCTCTCCTTTGGGATGTATTGACTGACTCAGCAGACCTGACCTTTCACCAACCTAAAAGTGTCTGTCATCAGACAGCATGAGAGGCTGACAGCAGAAGTTCCCCCACTTTGCTGTCACCCACCTCTAACACATCTCACCAGTGTATTAGAAAAGTGTCTTATTCCCAGCTTTTTCTGCTTCTTTCTATAAAAACTTCACGAAACTGATTTTAATGTAACCTAAGTCTGTGTCACCAGACCGCCATCACTCATATCTGGTTCAGGATAAACCCCCTCCTCTCCCCTTGGAGACGGGACTATGCTTCTGTACCTATAGGTATCAAGCTGACCATGTGTTCAATGACACGACACAGACTCAGGATTCTCAGGTGATCAGCTCTGGATTTCGAAGTGGCAGGGAATGTGTTACCAGAGGAAAAAAGATGCCAGAAAAATAAGGAAAGCTAAAGAGTGAAGACTCTTGAACCCTTTGCTTTAAGCAACTGCCAGTCTAACTGATATTCTTGTTTTCCTAGAGACCACTGGGTATTTACAGGACAGGGTAGTTTTATTTTCACTGCAACTGAGGGCACCTGCAGTGGTGGATCCTGTTGTGCCCTCCTCTGGTTGAATCAACATCCAGATTCATGAACTGTGGAAATCACACAAAAACCAAATACCCTTCATCAGCAATGCTCCTCCTAGCCTGACAGCCGTTCCTCCCCACACTTTGCAGTGAACTGGTAGTGATTTCATCAGTGCTATGTGAGTATCTTTCCTAGGTGGTAATCTTGATGTTCCAAAGGTCTTTGTGGCTTCCATAAACCACACCAAGTCCCAGAGTCTTAGTAGTAGCTACCAGGTCAGGAGAGATAAGCCTGGACTTGAGAGGAAGTGGCTAGATTTCTGTAGTACTAAAGTTATTATGAAGTTACTGAGGAATCCTCCAAACTGGAAATAAAAACGAATTTAAAAAAAAAAAAAAAAGATACTTTGTAAATAATTTCTGCCTCTACAATGACGTGTCTCTCAGTCTGAGCTTCCCCCAATTCAGTCTGACCTAGACCTGCTGAGACACTGGTACCAAGAAGCCCTGAGTGCCCTCCAGGCAGGATGCTGCACTGGATCCTCCATAGAATCAGGCCAGAATCTTGAGAGCTTGAATTAGAAATCAGCAAGACTCAAACAACTTGGAAAAGCAGTTCAATAAAGTGAATTTCCAGGAACACGTGCATACCAGCATGAAGTCAAGAATGACTAACTGTGTGTTAATAAGGTAGTAGAAGGCTATAACACTATAATGACCTCCCATGGAAAGCATGCCAGCTGCCCAGCACAGTTAAGGTGAGATGTGGAGTGTGGGGAAGGAATGACATCATGGCCCTAGGGCCATGTGTTTGGACTGTGAGCTCCACAGTCAACCTGGGTGTTAGCAGTGTTACAAGGAGCTGGCCAGACAAAGACGTCCTCTTTCCTCAGCTGTAAATTGCCCACAAAAACAGCCTCTACCTGGTGGCAACGCCAGGACAGTTAGAAGAGGTAAGAGTGTAGTGCCATGGTCCCTGGGGGCAGATATGGAAATACCTTCTAGCCCTCTGCTTAGGGTTTTAGTTTTCAACTATCAGCAGCGAGAAAAATCACAAAACAATACATGCCAAAAACAACTGTGATGATTCAGAGAACAAGAAACAAACTATGAAAGAAAGAGCGAGAGAGAGAGAGAGAGAGAGAGAGAGAGAGAGAGAGAGAGAGAGAGAGAGAGAAAGAGGGAGGGAGGAAGGAAGGAAGGAAGGAAGGAAGAGAAAGATAAACACATCGGTGAAGGTCAATGTAAGCATTTGCCATGCATTATTGAGGAAATCCTTAATTTACTTTAATTTAAAAAATAAAGAATTTATGAAAGAAAATAAGGAAGAGGATAAGGAGAATGAGGAAAAAGGGGAGAAGGAGGAAGAAGAGGAAGAAGAGTTGGAGGAGGAGAAGGAGGAGGAAGGAAGGGGAGGAAGAAGAAGAGGAGGAGGCTCAAACCTGCTGGGATTGTTAATGCAGACCAGGGGCAGGAGCAGTAGCAATGGGGCAAGCATGGCCTTGCCAGCCTCTCTGCTGTGGAGCCAGGCTGTGAAGGGAGGCTGTGGAGGGAGGCTGTGAAGGGAGGCTGTGAAGGGAGGATGCTTTGCTTTCAGGGGAACAGGATTAGGCAGAGAAAGAAGCTTTTAAAATAACTTTTCTTTCTCTTTCTTTCTCTTTCTTTCTTTCTTCCTTCCTTCCTTCCTTCCTTCTTTCTTTCTTTCTTTCTTTCTTTCTTTCTTTCTTTCTTTCTCTTTCTGTCTGTCTTTCTGTCTTTCTTTCTTTCTTTCTTTCTTTCTTTCTTTCTTTCTTTCTTTCTTTCTTTCTTTCTTTCTTTCTTTCTTTCTTTCTTTCTTTCTTTCTTTCTTTCTAAGTCATTTCCCTAGAGTAAGGACCAGGCAAGCAAAAGTCTACTTCACATCAATCAGACAGTCATCTGAAAATACAAGTACCAAAATGATCCTCGTGTGGCTGCTACATCCCTTAATAAGATCAGCACATCTGCAAAGGGGTCAAAGAGCGTACCACAAGAGAGCTCTGCACAGATGACAAGCTTCTTTCTCACTGCTAATTCTTTGTTTTCCTCTGCAGATGAGTGATCTACAAGCTAGTGTGGGGATCAATATGCTTTGGGTGCTAACAGCAAATACCTCAAGGGAGCCCAGCAGGCTGAATGCTTGTGCCTGAGTTTACACAGTCCAGGGGCCTACAGCTTTTGTTAATTTTGTACCCACAAAAGTGGCTGCCCTTTAGAACTATTAAAAATAATTTGTTATCTTTATAAGGAACATTTCTGATTTTGTTCTTTAATGCCATGCCTTATTAATGTTGAGATAAATCACATGTATTGCTTGCTCACCATTGATGCCACTTAAAGAAACTAGATTAGTCTGGACAACATGAAGCCATAATGGGGTAGGCCAAGCTCAAGCTCTGTCTACCGTCTAAAACTGAGTTTGGGTGCTGTGCTCCACAATTACCCAGAGGAGGGCACATGGGTAGTCAACTAAGCCTTTAGAACTAGTTCAGCCATTCAGACCCAGCCCAGCCCACTCACTGTCTGGTGAGCCTGGAGGTTCAGATATGCTGCCTGTTTCCAGAGCCCTTCACTTCCTACTTCCTTTCCTGGCAATTTCATTACACATTTTGCATTTGGGTCTGACTTGGAATTCAACCTAAATCTGAAAATTAAAACCATCAAAGTCTCTTTCTTTCTTTCTTTTTTTTTTTTTTTGATTTATTTATTTATCTATTATATGTAAGTACACTGTAGCTATCTTCAGACACTCCAGAAGAGGTTGTCAGATCTTGTGAAGGATGGTTGTGAGCCACCATGTGGTTGCTGGGATTTGAACTCTGGACCTTCGGAAGAACAGTCGGGTGCTCTTACCCACTGAGCCATCTTACCAGCCCTCAAAGTCTCTTTCTTATCAACATCTTCACACACACACACACACACACACACACACACACACACACACACACACACGCAGAGTGAGCCTAAGAGTGAAAACAAGCTAGAACATGGGCTCGTTAACCATCTCCCTCATCTTTCTCTTAACAGGGTTAAAGAATATTTTCCCTTTATGTTGTAGGATTGGCAGTTGGTCTTTTTCCCCGGGTCTGAGTATCCATTTTCACACTTACTCTTGAGAAGGAAAGCCAGCCTGAACACACCACAGCTGGTTTTCTACTCACTGAGCATCAGAGTACTCCTGAAGTAAAATAAAACCACAAGTCCAAGCATCCAAACAACACCAAGTTCTCTTAACCGGAAAAATAAAAATCACTTCTTAATTACTGATGTTTGTATGAGTGTACGTGGTGCACATGAATGTATATATTCATGTTTATATGTGAGCATACTTGTCTGTGAGAGCATGAGTACATGTGTGCACACACGTGGGTAAGCCCAAGGATGACATTAGGAATGTTCGTCTCCCCTCATTCAGTGAGGCTGGGTGTGATGCCTGGTGTTAACAATGAATTGGACAGAATCTACAGTCACCTGTGAGATGGGCCTCTGGGAGATTTTCTTGATTGCAGACACTATGAGGAAATGCCTACAGTGGGTGGCACCACTCCCTGGGTGGGGTCCTGGACTGTATCGCGTGGAGAAAGGGAACTAAGAAGAACTCATTCATTGTTCTCTGCTTTTCATTATGGTTAGGATGTAAGAATCCAAACTCTGCCCTCATCCTTGCATGGAAGCACTTTACTGACTGTGCTGTCCCCCCCCCCCCGCGCCTCCTGTCATCTTAAAGTGGCAAGCATAGGCATTTAACTTCTGTTACTTTTAAATTTCCAAAGAGAGCAAGAGTAGGATGAACACAATTCCTAGATGTTAAAAAATTAATGAAGACTTGGGAACATGAGCAGAGCAGAACATTTAGAAAGGCCACCTGGTCTTCTACTGAGATCTTGATCCTAAGTGGCAAGGGCTTCCCGAAAGCTCTGCAGAGTTAGACCGCGAGGCAGGGCCCCTCTTCCCAGACCCACAGCACTGAGTCTCTGCCAAGCTCTGGCATTTGGTTACCTCTGCAGCTTCCTCATTTGCTGACCCTACAATGCATCAAGTACTCAGTGTGGTATTGTTTAAAGTGTTACAAATATTGGCAAAACTTCAAGATCCTTATTTTGGAAAAGAAAATTGAGAAAATCCAGGGCACAGAATACTGCACAGCTAAAGAAAAGGAACGGAGAAACTCAAAGGCCCCATAACAGAAGGACACCCAGGACACAGCCCTAAGTACCAAGAGCACAGAGAAAGTGGGTGTGGTGCATCGTGCTTTTCAAAAAGAAGGGAGGGCTGATAATCCTTACAGTTGGCTTACATCTGCATGAACAAACAAAAGACTCATAGAAGCGCCTGAGGAGAGGGAGGAATGCAGCATAAGGGAACGGAGGTGAGAATACAGGAATGCAGAATAGATTGCACTGAAGTGACTTGCCAACCACAGTCTTTAAGATTGACTCTTCTGAAAAAAATTAAACTTCATTTTGCAAAATTATCTTGATATACTCCCACATAGTCTGAAGGACATGTCAGGCAAAAACTCCATAGACAATGCTGCACATCCTTATGAATGAGGTGGTTATCAAGACAGGCTAGAGAGGGCAAGCATTCAAAGGAAGGGCTGTGTGCAAGAGTGACCACAACACCAGAGCAGACGGGTCCTGACCCTCATCAGTAGGATCCCCTTGTCCTGTACTTAAGAGACCATGTGTTACAGAAGCTGGGACCGCATCTGCCAGTTAGCATGCGCACAAACTTACAGTATCACATGATAAACACCTTGGCCAAGCAAGGAACAGGGCCCGACTTGCTGGGGGTGGGGTTGGGAAGTGGGAGGTGGGGGGTGGGGGTGGGGGAAGAAAACAGTGGCAGTGACAGGGCAGAGAAGTCTGGTCTTAGCACAAGCTGCTGAGAGCTATAACAGGGTTGGCCTTGAAAGCAGCTGCAGGAAGTCTGATCTGGCATGTGACATCAAGTTGCCATGGACTGCTGGGCAGTGGTGGCGCACACCTTTAATCCCAGNNCNCAGAGGCAGAGGCAGGCGGATTTCTGAGTTCCAGGACAGCCAGGGCTACACAGAGAAACCCTGTCTCGAAAAAAACCAAAAAAATAAAAAAATAAAAAAGTTGTCATGGACTCCTAGGGTAGAAATCCAGTTCTGGGGATCCCACTCTCTGTGAACTCATTTTATCAAAGTTGTGGTTAAAAATGGAAGTGGTGGCACACGCCTTTAATCCTAGCACTTGGGAGGCAGAGGCAGGTGGATTTCTGAGTTCAAGGCCAGCCTGGTCTACAGAGTGAGTTCCAGGACAGCCAGAGCTACATAGAGAAACCCTGTCTCAAAAATAAATAAATAAATAAATAAATAAATAAATAAATAAAAATAGAAGGGAGCTTTAATCACTATAGCTACACGGGGAGGGAATGGGACGCTATGTTTTTGACCCAGGTTAAATTTGGAAGAGCCATGGGCCTGGGGTAGGATATACTAATAGTTTGGGTTAAACTATGGTTTGGCTGATCATTATCTCTAGGTGAGTTAAGTAGAATTGTGTAAAGCTAAGAAAGTCTGTGCCATCAGGGGGTTTAATTCACTCTGCCACAAATATTTTTTCCCACCACATCTGCTGTTCCTTGAACTCAAAGCAACTAGAAAAAGAATTACTCAGATACAAGCTGGAGGCTGAGATCCAGGTCCTTACCCTGCTATTAATCACGAGGTAGGCGTTTGCAGGCTCAAGCAAACAGTTGGTGCTTTCAGAAGAGGCAGCCTCTAAGTGTTTATTACTTAAGAACACCCCTAAAGCTTCAGAGAGTAAGTCGGGTGGGAGTACCATAAAGAGTCCAAGAGGGAAAAGATCCAGGTGCTGTCTGGCTTACAAATCCACTGACGACTCCCTTCCTATGCCCTCAGCTCTAAGGGAGGCCTAACAAGTGTCCTTCGGAATTAACTACAGCTCAGGGTACGAATGACTGAAACCCAGCTCACCTGTCTTTACCACACAATCCTTACCTGAAAGCTTAAAGACTGAGGACTGGAATGTCACCGACTCTTCCTTAGTTCTGTTTCACCCATACCTTTCAAGTCCTACTCCTCCCATCAACTATATGCACATTTCTCAGCTTCTACTATTTACTACCCCTAGCAAATCTCATGGAAGGACTGGTACCCAGAAGTACATGGTTCAATCCTAAGGTAAGCCAGGCATGGTGGCATACACCTACAATCTCATCTGGGAGATGGTGGCTGAAGGATCAGGAGTAAAAGGTAGTCCTCAGCTTCATAGGTGAGTTGGAGGCCAGCCTGGGATACGTGAGACCCTGTTTTTAAAAGGACTGCAATGCACAGATACTGGGTAGACAGAGGTAGAAAAATTAAGTGGCTTGTTTCTTCTAGAGGGAGATGGTGGAATACCCTGCCGCGGCCTGGGAAGGCGTGTGAGCTCTGAGGAGCGGGCTGACAAGCATGGGCCTTCCCCTAAAGCCCTACACTAGACAACAACAATGCACTAGAGGCACCAGGGTGAGAGCCACTCTCTGCATACGTCTGTGACCTAAACAGTGGGCCACGTTGCCAGTGCGTGGATTCACTGCAGAGGCCAAGGTCGAGACAAGGGCCTCTGTCTTTATGGTTCTGGAGAGAGCTTACAGAACAACATGGTGGCCAATAGTTCCAAACACAAGTGACTTCTCAGCACAGCCATACTCCATCAAGCAGGGCCTTGCACATGGACTCCTCGCAGAGTCAGCTTTTGTATACTCAACTAATCTGAAAAATACAAGTGCTGGTTGCACAAGCCTGAATCCATGAGTTCCTTAATGTACACACTTACTCTCCTCACCCTAACTTCCTAGAAGGAGCAAGTATGGCTGCCAGAACAAGGGAGACTCCAGTTTCAGAGTACCAAAGTCCAGACAGATGCAACAGCCATCTCCCCAAACCTCAAAGAACAGGTCAGAACAAGTCCTGAAAGGTCTCCCCAGATTATCACTTAAGTGTCCACCTCTAGGGGACTGCCTTCCCACCCAGTGTTACCGGAACAAGCACAAGGTTCAAAGTGTTTAGGTCTAATTTTGTGAGGTGCCTAGGAATCTGCTAAGTGTAGGGCTGAATGTCTGAAGCTTTACAAAAAGGTGCCAAAGACAGGAAGAAGTGGCTTTAAGCAAGGGAGAAGGAGCAGGATGGGGTGGGGGCTGGTAGACATTAAGTGTTGGCCAGTGGGCACCAGGAGAATAAAGGGAGTGGGAGAGAACCCGAGTCCTGCCAGAGTTCTGGTGCTCTGGGCAGGCAGACGCAGGCTGCCATACCACATGCTTTCCATGCAGCCCCGGGTGGGAAGCCACTGGACCCCAGCGTGGTGGGTGGTGGACAAGGGGCAGTCTTAGGTACCAGGTTCTCAGTCTTAGGCACACCAGACACCGCTGAACACGGTGGAAGAGCTGAGAACAGAATGGGGGGGCGGCTGGGCAGGGGCGCTTGGTCAGTCCAGGGGCCAAAGGGAGGAGAGGGTAGGGGGGGAGGGAAATAGGGCGCTGAGTGGTTCCCACATGGGCGAGCATCCTTGGTCCGGTTCGTGGCTGGAGCCTTTCGGTGGAACATGGCTCATTAGGGGAAAGTCTATCCCATTGTTCAAGCATGGTGGACCTTGATGAGCAGAGACAGTCTGTGGTTTTAGAGCTTTATTGTAGAAAGACAGAGGTAAAGAGAGAAGGTAGAAAGAGAGAGGCCCAGCCATTAAAAACAATGAATTTATGAAATTCTTGGGCAAATGGATGTATTTGGAGGATATCATCCTTAGTGAGGTAACCCAATCACAAAAGAA
>NC_034605.1:65504827-65533613 GCF_900095145.1 Mus pahari | reverse complement strand
GGAGTGGGTGGGTAGGGGAACAGAGGTGGGGGGAGGGGTATGGGAAACTTTCGGGATAGCATTTGAAATGTAAATAAAGAAAATAATAATAAAAAAAAAAAAAAAAAGAAAGAGAGAGGCCAGACATGGCTATGTAAAGAGAGGGGGGGAAGGGAGAGAGAGGAGGGCTAGAGAATATGAAAGGTGAGAGCTTAAAGAGAGCGAGGAGGGGGCCAAGCAGCCCCTTTTATAGTGGGCTGGACTATCTTGCTGTTGCCAGGTCTCTGGGAATGTAGCTCGGTGTTCCATTCTTTATAGAGTTTTCTACTGGGTCACTGGAGCAAGCTTCATTCAACCAAAATAGGCTGCCTATCATGGCCCCAAAATGAAGGGCACAGGGAAAGGAAGGTCAAGGAGAAAGCCAAATTAAATGAAAACAACATTTGTAGCAGGGTGACTCTCAGGAGAGTCCGGCCATGCATGTACTAACCCTTCACCAGTGAAAGCAAACCCACGGGCCTGATGGCTGCCTGCTGTGGTACATAAAATTTAGGGACATAATATCTTCCACATGGGTGTGCCCCAAAGTACACAAAGGTGCTTGACAGGTCATTTCAAACTGTCTGTCAAGGTCAAAACACTACCACCTGCAGGTACAACATTAACATCTTCATCTAGTCCCTGCCCCCTTCAAGGGTTCTCTGTTTTACCCAGAGCAGTCTGAACTGCAGACAAGCCTGACAACTGTCAGGTATGACAACGTAGGTACGTACGACTTATGCTGTGCAAAGGGGACACCAGAAGGCTGAGACACAGGGATGGCTAGAGGGGACCACTTAGTCACAACTCTGCAGGAGCCAATGGAGGGGTCCCAAGCCATAAATTGCTGGTTAAAGGGAGAAGGTCATCTCATGGAACCCACAAATGGCGATCATTTGAAAAGGCTGATTAGCACTAAGGTACAAGGGGCTGGGGTGGAAATCCTGTGCTTAGGATCTGTCTGTTTTGCAATTAATTAGGGGCAAGGAATTCTGTAGCTCTTCCTTAAGGGTCTAACATTCATAACTGATGCTCAGTTTTTGATGAGTACAGGAAAATCCCTGCTTGCTTATCTAACCAGCTCTTCATCAAAAGGAAATTTGTCTGTTAAGTTGCTGAACAAAATTGAATTACCCTACCTTAGCTCTGTTCAAAATACTTTTAAAGATATAATAAAAAAAAATGCTAAAGCTCTAAGACACAGTGCAGGCTATTCTAAACCAAACCCTAGTGTGTTCAGCTGCACCTGGATGCAGGTCCTTAGCGCAAGGCCTTCTGAGCAATAGACAAATAGGGACCATCTTGAGGGAGCTTCTCTCTGCCAGCATGCCCATACACTTTGTTCAGTCTGAAATTTCCAGATAAGAGAAGATGGTAGGCCATGAGGCTGTAGGGAAGAACCTAGAAAACTTCCTGGGTTGTTCTTACCTGGCAGAAATCTCACCCCCCCCCACGCCCACCGCCCACCCCCTTACATTCCCCACTCTGTGGTTCAGAACTACAGCCTGGGAAGCCAGTGTGCATTCCAAATCCATTTCAGGTCTCTACAGTAGTCCAGGCAGCTGTAGAAATTCCAGGGCACAAAGCACTCTGTTGGGTAAAGGCAGAAACCCACAGGACTTTTATGATTATTTTCCTCATTCTTCAAATGTTTCTTTTTGTGTGTGTGCTCTGTAATATACTTAACACACACACACACACACAAATCCAACATTAAATTTGTGCAACTTTATCTAAATAAGTATGGATACACAGAACAGGAAATTTAAAGTGTGAAGCTTCCAAATGTTAAAGTTGCAATAAAGGTTAGTTAGGTAGTGTTCTCCTTCTGGTCAAGCGCCTTTGCTTAAGCCATGCTGAAGAGATAGGCAGAAAGCTTTTCCTTCCCAGGATGCCCCTCGCCCCACAAGCCAAGCAGCCATGAGGTTTGACTGGGTCTGTTTGCCGTTCTAAGTTTGGATTAAAATTCTTCCTTTTTCTATATCTTTGTTTCAGAACCTAAGCGTGCATTTCCTGTACTTTAAGTTCCATGATCCATCTCTGAAGCTTCCCTCCAAAGGGTCCCTCCCTGTCATGTGGCCGGCCTCCATGGCAGTAACTCAGACAGCATGGCTTTCCCTTCCCTCCCCCACTCTTCTCCACAGCTACAGAGGCACACAGCTTGCTGGCTCTGAGGGTTTTCCTTTTAAACTCTTATTAAAATTGTCCTTGAACTTCCACTTGATTCCATTCTTAAACTTGTTGATTAATAGGACTAAAAACCCCAGGAGTTCGATTTCCCCAGTATTAAAAACATGCAGTGGCTCAGAAGACTGAAACGGCAGGGCCTAAATAGCTTCCTTGATACTGTGAAGTATCCCAACATATCCAAGTCCTCAGTCACCAAAGTCAGAAAAAAGTGGGATTCCACAGCTGGCTGCACATTGGAGTCCTAGATATTTGTCAATAGAATCATCTCTCAAAAAGTGTGTTGAGGTGGGTTTTAGTCTGCAGTGGTGGTCCCATGAAATAAATGTGTACTACTGAACACCATAGTGGAGTGACACTGTTCAGCTGGGGAGAAGGAATCTGTGTCTTTGACAGGCAGATGCATCAGGATATTAAATCAGATGACAAGAATATTAAAGGCTTTCCTGAACGATCTCTAGTAAAGAACTCCCTTTTAACTCTGTGGAATCCATGTATTTCCTATACTGATCAACTTGCAAACGCTCCTCCCACCCATCCCTGCCTCAGAATTACTTACATTCCACAAAGCCAGTCTCCTTGAAGCCTCAAAAGCCTCTGACTTAAGCTCACAGGTCCTGAGGCGCACACAGCTTGTCCAGCATCCATCACACTTGTTCACTGATAGGTTGGTGTTCTGGCCATTGTTCATCCATTCTGTCCCAAATGCCAAAACTGGATAAGTATGAAAAACTCCAGAACTACAACAGACTTGCCCCTAAAGGAAAACACTGTCCTTCAACTCTTGGATACCCTCACAGAGGAAACTGACTCAATGGTTAAAACTACCATTGTAAGGCAGCCTCCAGGGACAAAGGCCTAGTTGCCAAGACTACAAGAGCAGCTTTTTTTTTTTTTTTTTTTTGGTTTTTCGAGACAGGGTTTCTCTGTATAGCCCTGGCTGTCCAGGAACTCACTTTGTAGACCAGGCTGGCCTTGAACTCAGAAATCCGCCTGCCTCTGCCTCTGGGAACTGGGATTAAAGTCGTGCACCACCACACCCGGCTTAGCAGCTTTTTCTTAGCCAGAGAGTCCAACTCTTAGAATGGAGTCTCAAAATGCCCATTTCACCATGTGAAGAGGGAAGGAATAATTCTTAGCAAGCTAACTGGGAAAGGTGAAGTGTAGATCTAGTCTCTTATAGTGACTACAGATTTTGTGTTCAGTCTTCCTGTCTAGACCAAGAAGTTACTTCTATAATGAGCACAGGTAGGGGCCAGACAGAGACACACACCTTTAATTCCAGCATGGAGGCAGAGGTAGGTGGTGTTTGGTTTCAACCTGGGTCAGAGGACTGAGGTGGGTATTTTACATACCAAAGCAGACCTGGCCTCTAGGTTTGTTCCCAACCTGACAATCCTGCCCTAAACCTTGAATTTTGCCATCAGGGGCTGGGCTGCCCTTCCCCAGAGGCTTCTCCCTATATAACGTAGACATTTTGATCTCCCTCTCGCTCTTTTATTTTTTTCCCTCTTCTCTCTCTGTGTACCCTTTTGCTTTCTCTCCCTCTCCTACTCCCCTCCCCCTTCCCTCTTGCAACTTCCCTGGCCTCCATCCTTGGGGTCAGTGAATTCACCCACATGAGCGCAGCTTCCTAATAACCCTGCCTTCAGCAGAGAAATAACCTTCCAGATGTTGCCAAAACCAGGAAAAGTTGAGCCACCCAGCCAGATGGCCCCAGTCTTTCCTGACAACATGGGGACCACTCCCATCCCTCGCTCCTTCTTCCCTGTGTACATAATTTCTTTGGACTGTGAGTACCCATCACCAGCTACTGCCTATCTGGGTCCAGGACCCTCTCGCCTCTCTTTGATGGCTTACAGCCACAACAGAGTAAGCCCTTGAGACAGGCTGACTCCATGACAGGCTTCACATTGGCAGTTCAGGAAACTAGGCCTAAATCTCTTGTTTCCAAGAACTGGGCAAGTCCAGGCCTCAGAAGCTGCTGACTATCTGGTCTGAGGCAAGGACAATGGGTCAGCAGCAGTTTCCAGACCTACCCAGCAATGGTTCTGGAATGTCCCTAAAGATAGAGCCAACAATTGAGGTCCCCTCCCCCTCCCCAGAATTCCCCTGATGTGATTTAAATTGGGCCTGCAAGCTCACTTGGGCATCTCCATCTTAGAATGGGAGACCCTAGCATGCTGGACTTCTGCAGAATAAAACACTCTTTGCTTTTACATACTATGAGTCTGGGGTGTCATCCTTGAACATATCATGGGCCCTTACATCCTCATTATAAACAATGACCTGGTCTTTGTTTTGGGGGAAGCTTTGATATAGAGACCTCTTATCTGAGGTCACCACCCTAGCATAAATGGTTCGTTTATCTCAGACTATAAATTCGGACACCAATGCAATAATGTTGGGATCTCCTGCAAACACTGAGAAGATGGGTGCTAAGCGAACTAAAACAAAAATTTATTCAATTTGGCTTGAACTCCCTATGCCTAGTTTTTTGGAAGCTGGGCTCTTCCCCTTTCCCCAAACCACTCTTAGCACAGGGCTCCAGGTGCAACCTAGCCCTGTTCTCCCCCACCTCCCACCTGTCCATGTGTGGCTCCTGTGGCAGCTGTGGCATCAGTAGCTGCATCAGCACCAACATTATTGATTACAATGGTGAATGACCAGTGTGCTCATTTTAAGTCTCCAGCTGCACCAATAGGACTGGGTAAATGGCATATGACTGGTCACCATCTTGACTTTGGGATAAGAGAGTCAAATTATGATTTCACCACCATCTTTCTTTTGTTTTTTTGTTTTAATTTATTTTTTACAAGTACACTGTAGTTGTCTTCAGAGACACACCAGGAGAGTGCATCAGACCCCATTACAGATGGCTGTGAGCCACCATGTGGTTGCTGGGAATTGAACTCAGGACCTCTAGAAGAACAGTCAGTGCTCTTAACCGCTGAGCCATCTCTCCAGCCCTTGTTTTTTGTTTTTTGAGACAGGGTTTCTCTGTATAGCCTTGGCTGTCCTGAAACTCACTCTGTAGACCAGGCTGGCCCCGAACTCAGAAATCCGCCTGCCTCTGCCTCCCAAGTGCTGGGATTAAAGGGGTGTGCCACCACGCCCGGTCACCACCATCTTTCTTAAGGGCAACAACACAGAACATGAGTAGGGAAGCAGGTCTCCAAAACAGACTTTTAAATTGACATAGAGGGCTGGTGAGATGCTTCAGTGGGTAAGAGCACCCGACTGCTCTTCCGAAGTTCCGGAGTTCAAATCCCAGCAACCACATGGTAGCTCATAACCATCCGTAGCAAGATCTGACACTCCTCTTCTGGAGTGTCTGAAGACAGCTACAGTGTACTTACATATAATAAATAAATAAATAAATAAATAATTGACATAGAATTTTTGGTTCTAGTCTCACAAAAGCAACAATAAATAAAAAATTCAAGTTGATAGCCAGTAACCTTATAAATAATCATATCCTTTAATATGTTCATAATTATATTGAAAGTCATGTTGAGAACTGATGCAGTTAATTATTAAAGCTGTATTTTAGCCTCCTGCGTTGTTTGCTAGATGTACACTTAGAACATGACTAAAAACAGATGTAGATTGTTTGACCCAGATATGCTTAGTAGGTACTGCCTCAAACCTGTCAGAAACCTGCTGAATACAGCATTTAAAATCTTAAACTTAGGATGCTTAAAATGACAGAGACTCCCAAATCCTAGCAGTGATACCTCAAGTTCTCCAAGAAGATAAAGACACAACAAGAAAGGACTCTACCCTGATTGTGGTATGATAACCACTGAGAAAGACCGCCCTAATGCCTTGCCTGCTGCTGAGGCCCGGCCTGAACTGTGGACAAACAGGACACTGGACATGCCTCATGCTGCTTATGTCAAAGCAAGGTCAGTCTCCCAAGTTCCTCCTCCACAGGAAGATCTCTCAGATTTGCTGGGCTTGGCAGCTGAATATTGACCCCGTTCTGGGACCTGTGTCCCCAGTGAAGTCATAGACATCATAGGAACCTAGTGGGGTGACTGGGGAATGGGTAAATCTGTCCTTTTAATGGACACATAGGGCATTTAGATATATCCTTCTCAGGTCTTTGAGGAGTTTGAACCCAATGATCAACCACCTGTGTCTCATGGTAAATAACTAGATAGGGGAAGTTTATGTAAAGTCTGTGGATGTAGAAGCTTCTAAGAAAGTGTTTAAAGGTCTAGGACGATGTTCTGAGGTAAATATAAGTTATAAAGGATTTATCTTTTTGTAAACTTAAAATGATTCTTGTATATTTCAGGGAATCTACTTAAATGGACTCAAGATAAGTACTGTCATTTAACAACCTGCCCCCCCCCCTGCCTATTCCTGAGGGTGGGATCTATTTCCCTTTCCCTGGGAGTCCCCCCACCCCTTCTCCAACTCCCAATACCAGAGGCCTAAAAATTTCAAATGTACACTGTCTTAGGTTTTACTGCTGTGAACAGACACCATGACCAAGGCAACTCTTATAAGGACAACATTTAATTGGATCTGGTTTACAGGTTCAGAGGTTCAGTCCATTATCATCAAGGTAGGAGCATGGCAGCATCCAGGCAGGCATGGTACAGGAGGAGCTGAGAGTTCTACATCTTCATTCAAAGGCAAGCAGAAGAAGACTGGCTTCTAGGAAGCTAGGACGAGGGTCTTAAAGCCCACACCCACAGTGGCACACCTACACCAACATGACCAAACCTCCTAATAGTGCCATTCCCTGGGCTAAGCATATACAAACTATCAAATAAACCCAAAAAAGTTTTCTCCCTAAAATCCTATCTTCTGCCCCTAACATCCAGGTGTTCTCTCAGAACTTGCATCCTGAGAAGCTTCAACACAGTTACTGACAGGTGCTGTGGCCCAGCCTCACAAACTGCTTCACTTGGGCCTACACACTCCTACCCCAAGATGGTCTCACTACTTGGACAGCAGTGAAACAACCAGTTCTTCCCAGACTTGGCTGACATTCCAGCTTTTTGCCCATACTCCAAAACTGCACCCCAATGTCAGCAGAAAGTAGTCACAGATGATTGCAGTGTCTCAATAAACCTGCCTCTATTCTAATCGAATCTAATCTAATATCTGTTCTACATTGGCTCATTTTACCAGCAGCAGAGAAATAACCTACCAGGTGGACCTTTGTGAATTTGAGATCAACCTGGTCTACATAGAGTTCCTGACCAGCCAGAGATAAACAGTGAAACCATGGAGACAGAGAGATAGACATAGAGAGACAGACAGTAAGTGAACATGGGTATTCACCAAGAAGCAGAAGGTGTCCTACTTTGAGCTCCACTTTGGAGTTAAATTGTGATTCATTTTAACATTGAACCCTCACATCCCACACAACATTCAGGTTTTTATGAAAATAGTATTTCTTTATTTCAAGATAGGGTCTTGTGGGGCCTAGGCTAGTCTGTCTTTATGTAACCAGAGATGACTGAAGTGGAAACTTCTAGTTTCTTTAGACAGTCAGTTGTATCAGGTGGTGTTTTGCTGGGGTAGAAATGTGAAGGAGTGTTTTCCTGAAGTGGACACAGGTGAAAGGATGTTTTGCTAAGGTATACTTGTGAAGGAACATTTCAATAAAGCAGACTTGTGAAAGGACAAATGATGTTAAGAAGGACCCAAATAGACAGTGGATGACACTGGATGATATCGGTATGTCTTACCATTGTTTATTTGTCATCTTTGTTGAGACTCCATAAGGAGAAACACACCAAAACTAAAACTTCTAGTGGTATGCTGGTGGCTTCTTGCCATGGAATTGGCAGAGTGATGTTATCTGATACAGACTCATATGGAGTGCTGGTGGCTTCTTGCCATGGGATTGGCAGAGGGATGTTATCTGATATAGACTCATATGGAGTTTTGCTAAGACAGACTCACATGCTGAGGTCAGACACATGGTGAGACAGGGGCTTGGCTTGGCTTGGCTTGCTTGTATAGCTAGCTTTACAAGACTTCTTGGTCTCTCATCTTTACGGAACTTTGCTTTGTTGAAAGAGGCACAGTAGAGAATGCCTCCTGGTGTCCCTGATAGTCTTAATCTCTCCTGCCGATTGGGCTAAGGCCTAGCTGGCTATTCCTCCTAGGTCATACCACTGCTGCTGGCATCCCAACACTACTGAACTGGACTGCTGGTATATCCGTGAAGTGTTTTTTGAGTGAATCAAGCTGCCACTGCTGACTCCTGTGGACTGAACTGCTGATTTCTTGACAAAGCAGATGTGATTTGCTCCAAAGAACAATTTCTAAACCAGCCATTCCCCCCATATCATAATACCCGTTCTTTTCTACTACCTCTGGTGGGTGGTAGGCTAGAAGGGAGGTTAAAGTGTTTAAGAACCATCAAAGTAGGTCTTTGAAAAATCTAAGCCAACAGACAATCTTGAATTTCTGATCCTCTTGCCTCCAGAAACTGAGAATATGGGTATGTGCCCTCACATCCCATTTTATGCTCAAGATTGAACCTAGGGCTACAGGCATGCTAGAGAATACTCTGCAAACAGCTATATCTTCAGCTCCCAAAGGAATACAGTTTTGAAAATAATTTCCTTTTATCTTTGGCCTTTCACTCAATGTATTCAATTACCCTGTAGAATGAGTTAAGGGCACAAGGCTATATACTCCATACATAGGAGATCCCTTCATGCATTATGTTTAAAGACTATTTCTAGAGCTAGTATTCTCCCTAATAAGGAACTAACATGTTTATAACATTGTCTAGAACCCAGCAGCTTTCTCTGTAATAGTTTCAGAAATGAGACCCTGAAACGGTCAACATTCACATGTAGGCTCTTATCCCTTGCCTTCCATGGCTGCCTATCCAGCGAGCACAGCAGTAGGGGCTCATTAGTGAGGTGGGAGTGGCTTTCCCTCCAAGAGGAGACTCATAAGTTGGTGGCAACTAGCCACATCAGGCAGGGTGCAGGACTGGAAGAGATTAGCTGCTTACGATGACATCAAAAGAGAGAGATGATTACAAACACAGGTAGAGGATGATTGCTGCAGGCCTTTCAAAGGCCTGGCAAGTTCTCTTGAAGGATGGCTTCAGCAGTTCTCTGTCAGTCTAGGTGTGTGTGAACAGTTCAAAGAAAAGGAAACACTTAAGTGCAATCATCCAGAGGGTGAGAGGTCACAGTCCGATGATGATAAAATGTTACTTGTGGGTCTGACAAGCGGCACAGCTGCTCCATGACAAGAAGATTCTAGACAAACAGAAGCCATGCTTTCGCTTTGACCATCCCTCAACAGAGAAGTTGGTTCACACTCACCACAGAGCCGGCTCACTCTGAGCCATGATCCACATCACCCTCCCTCAGAGCAATGCCCTCAACCCCAGACAGTTAGACAAGTCTCGCCACCAATGTTGGAGCTCCAAACTCTCAGTCACTGCACAACTTAATACAAACTGATTACTGTCAAGACCACTGTTTCTTAAACTGTGGGTGGATACCTGAACACTGTAACTGAGTTGGGGGGCAGGGGAACAAAAGTTTGGCCCCAGTGAAATGTTGCTGAGCCTATAGCCAGTATAGTTCAAACCCAACACATGCCGAGTTGAACGTGTTTCTGGCAGCAGTTACTGGCATTGCATCATATGTTCACAGCACACACAATACTTTGCACTTCTCCTTGCAGCTCCAAACACTTGTCACAGACTTGCAGCTGCTGAATGTTACCACTGCTGGGTTTTCACTGTGCACACAAAGTTTTCTGCTTTCATGGAAACAAAGATTTAATCACAGGAAGCAAGGACTTATACTTTCCTACCATCATGACTCAGCATACAAGTGTGAGATCAGTGTATCTCTGGATTGATTATTTCATGTTAGCATGTTTGGCTTTAGGGATGTTTAAGTTGCTGATTTGAGTTTCATTTTTAAAAAAATCATAAAGTGAATCAGACCATTAGAATTAGTGCAGAATTTCTAATGATTTTTTAGCTGGCTGTAAAATATTCCTACCATATTTGTTTGAAACAGCCTTCTGAATGCTGAGGATTTTAAAGTCAAAATATCAATCAATTTTGAAAAATACTGAAGATGCAGCATATCCTGCACTGTCAATTACTCAGCTAGGATTTAACTGTTCATGTAAAAATACACAGGCATATCTGTCTCATTAATGTGTATATTAGTCTTTAATAAATGATATACTGAAAATGCTAAAATATATTTCTTTACCACTCAACAGTAAACATATTGCTTTTGTACTAATTTTACATTTACAATTTTAATATAAAAATCTCTTGTAGAGAGGGTTTGTGAGTGGAAAAGCCACCCGCCACCGCAGAGGGCCACTGCTCAGTGAGCAGTCCCAGCAAGCTTGCAAAAACCAAACTTTTCTAGAGGCAGAAAAGGAAGGTGTGAGCTGCTTGTCACCTCACCCACCTGTGCAAAAGGCACAAGGGACAGGAGTGTTCATTCAAATGTTTGGGTTTTTAAAGAAACAACCCATGAAAACATTTGAGATTGTACTTAAAATCTGAGAAACCATGGAAGCGCAAAACAAAACATATATGCAAACCCCAAGTATGGAGTTTGTGAGAGAAAGTTAAGGGTGGGCAGACTGGGGCGTGAACACGCACTGACTTGTCTCAGGGCAAGTTCCTCAGGGAAGAACCACTGTGGGCACAACCCTTGGCATTTAAAGGAGGGGTCTTAGGGAATTAAAGTGTAAGTTAGCAAAAAAAAACAACAACTGAAGAAAGACTTCCAAAGCCTGTGAAACCTTACCACTTAAGATAATGACAGAAACTTATGACTGCTTCCTTTCTGGCAGAAAGGAGCACAGTCTGAGGCTGAAAACAACAGGCCCTTTGTAGCGGCCTGTTGTGCTTTGCTTATTCTATTACGAATTGGCTGGGAGATAAGAACAAACAAGACAACCCCCGCCTAACTCCAGGGAGAGGGGTGGGGCGACCTGGCTCCAGTCTCTCCTGGGCAAGTGTGTGCAGGGCGCCTGTTTGTAGTTGAGGTACTTAGGAAACTCCATGCAGCGTCAGGAGCTGGGATAAGATGTAGACATCTTCCATTGCACAACCCAAACAAGTTGTGTTAATAAGGGGCTTTACAATATTTCTCCACCAAGAGCATTGAGAATATTTGAGTAATTATTTCTCTAAACTCTTTGTCAACATTATTTTTGTTCAATAAGAAAAAAAAATCCTTAAAAACATAGACAAGCAAACATTTACATCGAGCTCCCCTCCCTGGGCCCTACTGTGTGAGCAAGGAATCACGAAACAGACAGCAGGTAAAGACAATGTGGCTTGGGGTCACCTTTCTCCCTTGGCACTGGAGTAGAGTCCAGTCTAGGTGTCAGGTGCTGTGCTAGTTCCAGTAGTGGTGATTCTGCTCAAGAACAGCGGTTGCTAACCCTGGGGCTCTAGTTAGCAGGTCATGAGACAGTACAGCACCCATGATCCCAAGACAAAGCTCGTCTCTGTGGCTGTCCCATATCTCAGTGTCTGTGCTTATTCTCATGTGGCTGACCTAAGCCCACCCTAACAAAGCCACCCCCCCCTACCCTACAGTGTCCTTAGTTTTACTTTCTGCAGAGCACACATTTTCACTTTTGTGTATTCTCTTTTTCTCCCAGACTGGAATGAAGATCTATCTCATCAACTTGTCCCATATCTCATCACCTACTTGCCCTTGTAGGTTCCTAAGTTAAGTGCTGCATGCAGACAACATGCTTGATGGAAACAGAGAGACTGAGCAGGCAGTTACACACAACCTGGTATGGAGCCAGTAGAAAGGAGGTCAGCGTCTGTCGGCTACTTCAGCCAGCCACACTACCTCTACTTCCCACATCTGGACAAAGGCAAGACGAACATGTGAACAGAGAAGTTGAAATGTAGAGCCACATGGCTTTTGATGGCAAGAAACAAAGCCCTGGCACTGAGATAATTTTCAGGCTTCTTAAAATTCAAATATAGAGTAGGGGGTATGGTACCTGGATATCAGCAAAGTAGTCTTGCCAGCCTAATTCTGCTTTGCGACACATAACTGAACTATTAAAGATAAAAACAGGTAAGACCAGGACATAATTGTGATCTGATGAGAGACAAATAGCAAAATAATCATGTAGAGAGGTAGGACTGGCATGTTCATCTTAAGCAATATTCATAAATCTAGTCGCAGGCCATCATTTCACTGACATTACTGACACTATAGCAAGGTATGGAGTGTGACCAAGAGCATCCTTTGCATTCATTTCTCAGTGAAAGGAAGGTGGGTTGGCTGTTCCATCTCAACTTGAGACACAAGAATGCATGAGGTCATAATGAAAACGGTAGAATATTATCTCAACAGCAGGAGAGTTATCTGTACATGAGAAACTTATTTAAAATGTACTCATAACTTTATGAATGCATCCTATTACTCCAAAACATGCAGAAGCCATGTTCACAGAGGCAGAAATGAAATGAAACAAACCCAGAAAGTCCACATATCTCAAATGAGTAAAAGATGAGATGGGGTGGGCCATGGAAGACCAAATGCAAGCTGGTAGCCAGACAAGAGTGAAAGCGCCTTTCCTTTAGAACAGTGAGTAAGGAAAGGGCTGGGGCAAGAATATGAAGCTTGCAAGTTGCAAAAATGTGTTTTCCTCAGTTCACTGGAGTCACCTATTTGGCTCAAAAGCAGAACCAAAAAAGAGAGTTTAAGGATTCTCATTCAAGCTCTGATAAATAATGTTTAACACATTATGTATTGTCCAAACATTTTTTAAATCCTTTAACACAGTTAATGACTTTCCTGTTGTTGTTCACATGGAGATGCTGAATGTCATTTGCCAAAGTGAAATACTAAAATGGTACTCATAATTAAAACGTAATTGCTAAAGAAGCCCAGAGCTATGGAATTTATGATCCTGCTACTTGTGTATAAAACAGGGACTCGGGAAAGAACCAGTTAATTTACCAAGAAGTCCTTTGATTCTCCAGCACACTATAATGATCAGGACATGGTGAATTCTGATTTCTCATGATGGTATCTCAGATTTGAGAGTCTGCCTATCCCTGTTTGGGGCACAGAGTTGACCTCCATGCCTACCATCTTTGCTCTAGCAGAGCCTTGAGCACGGATAAAGAGGTGGGGCCCCAGGAGCTGGTTGAGTCATCCAGGTGCTCAGCTATATATGTGGCTCAGAGGGTAGAGATCTATAGGGTCAAATACAGCAAGTAGAATCGATTTAAATCAGAGTTTGAAAAAATAAAAGTCCACCCCAAATCTGAACCCCAACTAGGAGTACACAACACCATAATCACCCTTCCACTGTTCAACTGCAAAGAACAGTAGCAAAGTACAGGAAACAACTTAACCAGAACAGACTATTTCCTGACTAATCAGGAAAGGTAGGGTGGGGATGGAGGATCTATTTGAGATTTCTGTACAGTTCTCCAGTTCTGAAGCCTAATAGCACTCTCATGGTGGCTAAGTTGTTCCTGACACCCCAGTTTTGACATTAGTGCACAGCACCATTTGGCCGTCAGGTACTTAGGTTCATTATTTTAAAAATATAGCACTAAGAATATTTAAATCATGTTAAATATCTCAAAAAGCAAAAACTTTACCATCTGCCTGCTTGGGCATACAGATTTGGAAGGAAAAGCTTACAGAATAGTCTTCAGGTTAGCATATTCTACTTCTGGCAGACTGTGTCTCAAGAAGGAGCTATCAAGAAGTTCTATGCGTGAAAAATACTTTGGCTTTGGTTCCCCCAGGCTAGAACATAAGAGTTGTTAGCAAATATGTCCTGAAAAACAATGCTCATAAAGTGTTAAAACCTAACAAACAAATATAACCCCTCAAAACTGTATACAAATGAGACGCATTTAATGAACAACCCTTTCTTCACCAATAAGTTCTTCAAAGGAACCAAAGAAGTCTCCTTGTTAAGACAAACTATATATAGACATCAAGACAATTATATGATGCATGCAACCACATATATATAATTATCCTAGTTTTTATATTCCCATTATCTTTATAAATACAGGATAAAAATCAGTCTAAACAATTTTCTGAGGCCTCCTCAAGGATTACAACAAGCCTTTAAAAATGTGGTGTGGGGTGTATGTGTGCGTGTGTATAGGGTTTGTGTGTGTGTGTGTGTGTGTGTGTGTGTGTGTGTAGTAAAGATCAAAAGCAAATGTTCTGGACAGTACTTTTCTACTCAAGGGTTTAACCAAGAATGTGTGCAGTTTTGTTTTGTTTTTTTTTTTGGAAAACACCACAAATGACAGCTGTTCAAAAGCATGGAAATTAATTAGCAGCAAGAATTTCCTTGACTAATAGGGAAAAACTCAAAGCCACATGTCTGATGAGCTTGCTTTCCCACCCTAGTCAAGCACAGCCCTGTTACTGATTAGGATTTGCAAACAGAAGCATAGTCAAGGTTCACGTGCCATCTTTTCCTTGTGGGACAGAGCTGCTCTCCCATCACTGTGTGAACAAACTGTGGGGCTGTAATTAACAGAGCAAAGGGTCAGCTAGCAAGTTTCTACTTTTTGTCAGAATCAGATGGAGGCACAGTAAAAAGAATTCATTTACAGTATTAAAGATAGGAACAAGTCGTTATACCCTTCCCCCACAGTAAGCTTTTAGCTGTTTTTCCAGTACTGTGAATAAATTCATGCTCTGACATGGGGCTCTCAAGTTGTAGCCTTGTGACCAATGGTGAGAATGGATGAGGCAGCAGGTCAGGATTAGGTGAACAGCTGTGGCCCTGGGACCAGGTTTTGTTACTGTGCTTAGAGCCCGACGCATGACCTTGGACTCACTAGCAGTAAGTTCTCATCACCCAAGCTAACAACAACTGAGCAATCATAAAAAGATCCCCTGAAGCCAGCAGCAAGATATCCAGGAGGGGACAATGAACCCCTTCTATCCAAAGCAAATAAAACTCCTGACAGAGAGAGTTTGAGAAAAACATTCCTCTATTAGTTCCTAGACGTTTGAAGCATGTTCCACATGTCATGAAGAGCAGCATACCTGGCCATCCCCAGACTTGGAAAGTTGGTGGGGACAATGAGAATGTCCAGCCGGGAGAAAGGGTGTGTTCCCAGGACAGAGTGTGCAGCTGAGAGGCAAGGAGGGATCAACCACAGCAGGGCCTCTTGGCAGGCACCCTCAAGGCACACTGGGGCAAACACTCGATACGGAATGATGTCCTGGGTGGCAGCAGACACACTCTGGAACCGGCAAGGGTATTCCACATGACTGCAAGTGCTATCACACCTGGGCAACAAAAAAGAAGACAGAGGTTCAAACAGGCTTATTAGAAAAGGTGGCTCATTTCAAGTATTGGCTTGTTTGCTTTTGGACAGCAGTGAAAATTATAGGTCAAATATTTATTGAGGTGCCTGAAGTGACTTCAATCTAAGCTAATGAAAGCAAAGATCTTATTTTAGAATTATGGGGGTCACGGGTGGACAAGATTTGAAACAATAAAGCAACCTTCCACCCAAATAAAAGCAAATTCTACCTTCAGTAATGTGATCGCAAATATCATCATAGAGAAACTGTTCAAGTGACTGACAGTTCTTAGAGAGGGAGAGATGCAATCACCATTTTATTTACTGGCTTCTCATTGAGATCTCATGGAGCCCAGGTAGCTCTGAACTCAGGGTATAGCTGAGGCTACCCTCCAATCTCTGAAATCTCTGACGCTTCTGCATCTGTCTCTCAAGCACTGGGGTTGCAGCTGTGAGCTGCTATACCTGTCTACAGGCAAATTCAAGATTCCATTCTGGAAAATCCTAGAATAAGTGACCTGGGGTGAGCTAGGACAATGAACCAATAACAGCTATAGATATAGTGTTCCAAAAAAATCACAAGCAGCATTAAAAAAAAAATCACAAACCAGCTTATCAAAAAGTAATCTAGGCATTCTTCACAAAATGTGCCAGAGGCTGGCACTTCTGAGAGCACTCTTTTCAATACTCTTTTGGGCTTTGGAGACAGGGTCATGCATCCCAGGCTGGCCTTAAACTCACCATGTAGATGAGAATGGCCTTGGACTCCTGATCATCTTGTCTCTACCTCCTGTGTGCTGGGATTACTGGCATATGCCTGGTTTGCATAGTGCTGGGAATTGAACCTAGGGCTTCCTGCATATTGGGTAAGCACTGTACCTACTGAGCTATATCTCCAGTCCCTTTCTAATGTACTTTCAGTATAAATGTAATGAAATCAACCTTCAAGTGAAGCAGAGAAGAGCCCAGCTAGCCCCATGGACATGTTACTCCCTGAAAGGCAAAGGAGGAATTGAAAGAAAATTCCTAGGGCCTGACTCACAGGCCTCAAGAGAACTTACATAGCTAAAGAAACCAACATCAAAGAGAATTCTATTTTTTCATCTGTTAACATGCCCTCTATTCAGACACAATGGAAAAACCCTGTAACCTTAAATTGCAGATTATAATTCTAGCTGTGGGTGCTACTGTGATTCACCACAGATACTGAAGAATCTCTAAGTGCTTGCCTGCCTCAATTTGGGCAGGTTGCAACAATAATTCTTCTTGAGGTTTATGAAGTATCTTCCAGACACCCAAGGCCTGTGATCAGGAGATCCACACAGCTATGTAAATAAACCTCACCTTCCACCATCATGCTTCAAGAATAACCAGCCACAGTGAGGCCTGGTTATGGTTGGGGGTGGGTAAAAAAAATGGAGACCCATAAAACTGCCAGGATAAAGTGTCTGCAAGAATAGAGTTACTAACACTGAACTCAAGCCAAAGTCCTGGACTCATCACCTTACAAAGTGTCTGCTTGTAAACATTCAACTAAACAGGCTACAACATCCACCTAGAGACGAGGAACAAAGATGGCCAACTATTGAGCCTCTATGGGGTTTTAAAAAATGTATTTACACAGAAAAAATGTACTATGGTAATTTAAGCTCACATACTCTACTGAAAAGCTTTTACAAGCTGTAGTTGATCATGTGTCCATGGCATATGCCCATACACCTGTAACTCCAGCACTTGAAAGGGAAAGACAGAAGAATCACGAGTTCAAGGTAAGTTTGGGCTCCTTGAGATCATGCCTCAAAACTCCCACCCAAAGGCTTTTAGAAGCCAAGTGTGACAACAGCATGGACCAGTATGTCTAGAACTCCAGCACTCGGGAGGCTAAGGCAAGAGTACTGTGGATTTGACACCAGCCTGGACTATGTCTGTTCTGGGCCAGCTTGGGCTACAAGTAGCAACCTTGTCTTAAAAACCTGAAAAAAAGAGGGGGTCTTCAAAGCATGTTCCTAAAGCTAGAACTCTCTGGATGCAGCTAGGGAATAAGTTTAAGATCTAAACATCATGATGCCACAGTGCAGGGAGGCATGCTACCTAGAAACTGCTTGTCCCCATGCAGGGAGACTGTCTCTTACACCTAAGAAAACTAGAAGTTAGGGAACAGACTGAAGGCAGCAATGGTACACCAAACAAGCCTGTTTGTTCAAGGGAAAAGATGAGTCATTTTCTTTCCAAGCCTGTATGAACACTCACCAAACTAATGAGGGTGATTACTGTTAGATGCATAACTTAATCCCATTTTCCATAAAACTTAGGACTTAAAAGAAATCATGCTATGGGCAAATTACGTCACTGAGGCTCTTGATAGTGAAGGAACTGTATGAGGGGTGCCACTTGTGAGGTCTTATGTAAAGACCAATACACCTTGGTTTCAGTGGTTGAGCTGTAACCAGTGTGGTGATCAGCTGTGACCGAGGTGAGAACTGCAGTATTCGGGGCCTCTTTCTCTTCATCATAGCCACAGTCTCACCAATATGGCTGCCTGAAGAGAGGAGGACAGATTAGGAAGGATAGGAGAGAACTCTGTGACATGACAGAATATTTTGAATTAGGTGTGTACACAATACTCCAGTAGGCCACAGTAGATGTCAATCACATACTAACATGCTTCCTAAGGTTTCTGCAGGCAAAAGATGACTATACCCATTCACTTCAAGGCCCCATTCAAGCAGCAGCTAAGGGGATCCAGGGCTTATGTAATCAACAGCACAGACCCAGTAGCAACTGGAGATTCTTTCTCTTCCATTCATAGTGGCTTTCCTCAATTTTTACTACTCTCAAGACAGACTTTCCCCACCCCAAGTCTTCCTTTCTGCAGAATGAATCATCTCAATGTCTTTAACGTGGTGCCAGTTTTCCAATGCTTTCAATCAGTTTCATTAAGTTCTACTGCAGGATAGCCAAGCTTCCATCCCAAGCATAAGCTGCATGACCCCAAATGAAGGCCTGAGAGGCTTAATGTAACACAAAACTCTTCTATGGCTGAAACTAAATAGAATTAATGCATATTGGACTGCTTATCTAATGTCTTTAGTCTGTGTGTTTACTAAAATGTTCATCCCAAGTGGACTGGAGGAGTTCTTTGTCCCTGCTAATTTAGCTCATCTGAATGATGATCAAAAACTTCAGTGACTAAGCCGGGCAGTGGTGGCACACGCCTTTAATCCCAGCACTCGAGAGGCAGAGGCAGGCAGATTTCTGAGTCCAAGGCCAGCCTGGTCTACAGAGTGAGTTCCAGGGCAGGCAGGGCTACACAGAGAAACCCTGTCTTAAAAAATGCAAAAATGAAAAAAAAAAATTCAGTGACCAAGTCTTTGGCTAAATTCTGGAAACTAGATGAACACTTAGGTAAGTGAAAATCATGGTGTGGAACGCTTTTGTAAATGTGAGGTTGACATGAGCGAGATTGGTGGGAAGAAAGTCTGGCCAGGTGGGCATCACCAGATGTGAACATGCTCAGGAACACCAACATAGGTGTGATGGCAAAACAGAGTTGCTCAGCCCACGGAGCCGGGGATATGGTGGATAAACAGAACTACTTTGACTACTAGAGTTGTGGATAAACAGAATGACTTTAACTACTAGAGACAGTCATATGAGATGGGATGACACGGCAGTATTGAGAACTCTAAACTACTGTTTTATCAGTTGTACATTTCTGATGGACAACTATGCAGATAATCAAAAAGAAAGTGTTCACTGTCAGTCATGGAAAGGAGTATGAAGAGGGCATTCCACAACACTACCCCTCCTTATGCTTGCAC
This sequence comes from Mus pahari, assembly GCF_900095145.1. Taxonomy (NCBI): domain Eukaryota; kingdom Metazoa; phylum Chordata; class Mammalia; order Rodentia; family Muridae; genus Mus; species Mus pahari. The sequence continues at coordinate 65,514,281 of NC_034605.1, read as the reverse complement.
AAAAGAACAAAAAACAAACAAACAAAAAAACCAAAAAACCATTTCCTGGAGTGGGACATGTGACCTCCCCTAGCTCCCCTGATTGGCTGGCCTTTTCGGACCCCTCTTATCAAGAAGGATCTTCTGGATATGGGCACAGGGGAAAATTTCCTAAACAGAACAGCAATGGCTTGTACTGTAAAATCAAGAATTGGCAAATGGGACCTCGTAAAATTGCAAAGCTCCTGTAAGGCAAAAGACACTGCTAACAAGACAAAAAGGCCACCAACAGATTGGGAAAGGATTTTTACCAATCCTAAATCTGATAGAGGACTAATATCCAATATATAAAAAGAGCTCAAGAAGCTGGACTCCAGAAATTCAAATAATCCCATTAAAAAATGGGGTACAGAGCTAAACAAAGAATTCTCAACTGAGGAATACTGAATGACTGAGAAACACCTGAAAAAATATTCACCATCCTTAGTCATCAGGGAAATACAAATCAAAACAACCCTGAGATTCCATCTCACACCAGTCAGGATGGCTAAAATCAAAAACTCAGGTGACAGCAGATGCTGGCAAGGATGTGGAGAAAGAGGAACACTCCTCCATTGCTGGTGGGATTGCAAGCTTGTACAACCACTCTGGAAGTCAGTCTGGCGTTTCCTCAGAAAATTGGATATAGTACTACTGGAAGATCCAGCAATACCTCTCCTGGGCATATATCCAGAAGATGTTCCAACTGGTAATAAGGACACATGCTCCACTATGTTCACAGCAGACTTATTTATAATAGCCAGAAGCTGGAAAGAACCCAGATGTCCTTTAACAGAGGAATGTACAGAAAATGTGGTACATTTACACAATGGAGTACTACTCAGCTATTTAAAAACAATGAATTTATGGAATTCTTAGGTAAATGAATGTATCTGGAGGATATCATCCTTAGTGAGGTAACCCAATCACAAAAGAAGTCACTTGATATGCAGTCACTGATAAGTGGATATTATCCCAGAAACTTAGAATACCCAAGATACAATTTGCAAAACACAAGAAAATCAAGAAGAAGGAAGACCAACGTGTGGATACTTCACTCCTCCTTAGAATAGGGAACAAAATACCCATGGAAGGAGTTACAGAGACAAAGTCTGTAGCTAAGACGAAAGGATGGACTATCCAGAGACTACCCCACCTGGGGATCCATCCCATAACCAGCCACCAAACCCAGACACTATTGCATATGCCAGCAAGATTTTGCTGAAAAGACCCTGATATAGCAGTCTCTTGTGAGGCTATGGCAGTGCCTGGAAAATACAGAAGTGGATGCTCACAGTCAGCTATAGGATGGAACACAGGGCCCCCAATGGAGGAGCTAGAGAAAGTCCCTAAGGAGCTGAAGGGGTCTGCAACCCTATAGGTGGAACAACAATATGAACTAATCAGTACCCCCAGAGCTCGTGTCTCTAGCTGCATATGTAGCAGTAGATGGCCTAGTCGGCCATTGTTGGGAAGAGAGGCCCCTTGGTCTTGCAAACTTTATATGCCCCATACAGGGGAACGCCAGGGCCAAGAAGTGGGAGTGGGTGGGCAGGGGAGCAGGGTTGGGGGACGGTATAGGGGACATTCAGGGTAGCATTTGAAATGTAAATGAAAATATCTAATAAAAAAAAAAAAAAAAAGAAGGTTCTCCTGGAGTCTGCTGTCTGACCTCTTTAAACCAGTGCAGCAGTTGACCTGTTTGGTAACTGACATGGAAGTATTAGAAAACCTGGCACCTGTGTACTCTCTCAGTTCAATTTGTCAGTGACCAAATCTTTGCTATCATTTCCTTCTGTATGCTCTTCAACTCATTCCTAGCACACAAGGGCAGAAGAAGAACAGGGTTCACCTTCCCTAGGACACAAAGGAAGTTTCTCAGCTTCCTTTTCCCAGTTCCCCAGTCTGACCTGGCCATGCTCTCTTCTGTTCACAATGGCAGAGTCAAGTGAAAGGAGATTCCAATTATTCTGAGCAGGAGGGCCTAACTCTACCTAATCTCTTTGTCTTCTTCTCCTCATGATCAGTGAGCCCTAAGACTGTAGGTAAACTTCTTCACCATTAAGAGCCCACAAACAGGGCTGGTGAGATGGCTCAGTGATTAAGAGCACTGACTGCTCTTCCAGAGGTCCTGAGTTCAAATCCCAGCAACCACATGGTGGCTCACAACCATCTGTAATGGGATTCGATGTCCTCTTTTGGAGTGTCTGAAGACAGTGACAGTGTATGTACATATAATAAATAAATCTTAAAGAAAAAAAAAAAAAAAGCATGGCTTTGTCAAGCTGCCATAGGATAGCATCCTCAGGTTTAAGGGCCTTCATGTTTTCTTTCTTTTTCAAAAATTACATTGTGTGTGTGTTTGCGTATGCATGTGTGTGTGACAACAAAGGGTTCATGCAGAGGTCAGAGAATAACTTTTGAGACTTGGCGCTCTTCTTCTAATATGTGGGTTCTGGGGAACGAACTCAGGCTTTTAGGCTTGACAGCAAGAACCTTCACACTGAGCCATCTCCCAGTCCCTCAACTTCTGTTTTTCTGAGGATACTCTCTAGTTAGTATCAATAGCTGGGTCATGTGGAAACTCCAAGTAAGAAGATGGCTCCAAGATGCCTTCTGAAATTGCTCAGTTCTTATATTTAGGTGTTAAACATCTCTTTGAAAGATTCTAAGTCACCTCTGTAGAGATTAGACCTAATATAAATGAATACAGGTAATGTTCCTCAGTAGGTAGGAAAATAAACAAATTATTGTCTGAGCCTCTTTATCCTCATTTATAATCAAAAGTAACAGAGCCAACACATCTTACTGGTCTCTTCTCAGGTCTAAATGACCCCTGGACACTGCCTTCAGATAGCCCGTGGCTTCTGTGTGGGTTCAGGATCAGCTAGGACACACAACAGTCACAAACCTTGCAGAGCACATCAGTGCTCTACCAAAAGAAGATACATTTCTTGCTCATACCAAGTCAAAGTTACTCTTTGGGGCCCCTGTCTTCCTCATTCAGAAACTGGGGCCATTTGCAATTACAAAGTGAAACCTCTCGCGTGGATCCAGAGCATGGAAAGGGAATACTAGAGAGTCTCACTTACAGTTAATATTCCCACATGAAAGCAGTGTGTGCCACTTCTGTCCACAATTCCCCACTTCCCTTTCGAGGATACAACTAAAAGCTAATAATCTTTCTGGAACCATATAAAGTAGAGCCATTAGGACAGACACTCTAAACCTGACATATTACTGAGCAAAAAGTAGAAACGAGCTCTGTGCTGCCAAGAAAGCACAATGTAGGCAGAAATTGTGCCAGTCAGAGAAGAAACCACGTGGTGTCAGTTCCTGAGTGCCATAGCCACCGTGGTAAGAATATAAGCCACATAGCAAAGAAAGACAAGTACAGAACGTTAACTTAGTTGGTTTCTTTTTCTGTTCTATTTGAGACTGGGTCTCATAGAGGGCTGGCTTGAACTTGCCATGTATCCAAGATTGACTTTAACTTCTTACCTCTCTGCCTCTGCCTCCTAAGTGTAGGATTATAAGTACAGGCCACCACACCTGTTTATGTGGTGTTGTGATGGAATCCAGGGCTTCATGCCTGTTGAGTAAGGACTCTACCAACAAAACCCTGTCACTCTGTCTTATTTCAAAGATCAAACATTTGTATCATTCTTCTCAGCAGGAATCCCTTAACCCAACAACTATGTGAGTTCTCCTGTAGCCTGTGCTCCCCGAGGCTACAGAGCACCACTGAAGAGGTTGCCCCACAACATCCTCAGGTCAAATGGACGACGAATTTCACTGCACTCTTAAGCCACTTTTTGACCAGGCACTATAACCAACTTCTAAAAGATTGGAGGCAGACGGTTCAGTATGAAGCTTTTTAATTTAAGCTAACATGTAGAAATGCTTCTCCTGGCATCACAGACGATTTCCATCCCCCTGCTTTCTTCTTATTCCTCATGAGCCCATATTTCTGCCTCCCAGTCCTCTTTTTCCCAGTAGGCCTTTCCCTGCTTTGACGAGGTCCAAACTGGCCCAGGTCCTCAGCAAGTGACTCATAGCCTTAGAGAGAAGTCAGCAAATTCCCAAACACAAACCTCAAGCCAGCTTCCGATGGTGGGAGGGGGAGAGCATGCTCAGTCATCAGATCGTCTGATGGGGATGCCTTGGGCTTCATTTCTGTCCAGCACCCCACTGCAATTGCCACGGTAGAGGCTGGCATTGGCATAGTCACATAGTAATGCCAGCTCATGTATCCTGTAAACAGAGAGCAATTTTCATGAGGCGCTGTGTGGCTCTGGACCTTACTCAATTCTAGTTCTCTCGAATAGCCTATGGGACAAACTGGCAATGCCTCATTTTTGACACAGGTCATGCCACCTGAAAGGGTATGACTTCAGGCCCCAGGAAAAGCACAAGAGGGATGCTAGTTTGAAGCAGCCAAGGAGTTCTGGGTCTTTCCTAGAGACCAGATTAAAGCCATCAGCAAGGCTAACTGGACAGGGTGGTGCTGAAGTGGCCAGTTAGCCACAAACATAGCAGGGCTCTGGTCCTGGGCTACCACAGATACAAGAACACGTCCTCTTCTTCTCCATGCCTGGCATGAAAAAGAAGACACAGTTGATATTTGATGAAAAATGAATAAATGAGGAATGATCATTTCTGTCCTGTAATCTAACTATTTTTTTTTTATTTAATTAAAGTCATTCTAAGATGGATACAGTAGGAAAGCATGAAATTATGGAAAGGAAGTGCCTAGGGTTTGGTCCTGACTTTACAACCAATTAGCTGTGGAAATATGGGTCTTACCTTCATCCTTCTATTTAGTTGATCACCCTCTCCTCCCTGAGCTGATACAAAATAAAAGTAGAGTTCTTGGTACCAAGGATTCCCACCCCAGTTCAAAATGTATTCTCTATTTGGCCTAGACATTAGAGAAGGCTTTTCCCAGGTAAGTGATTGATAACTTATAATGCTAGGTCTCTCTTACTTAAAAGAAGAAGTAAACTTCCTGTTTCCAAAATCCGAACACATCTACTAATTTAGTATGACATTCTTATCCAAGCATCTACTATGAGTTGATAGTTCATAGAGTCAGGCTTGGTAATGAGTAAGCCTTGGCTATATGGAAAGCTTAGCAAGCTTGAAATAGCCTGGGATACATGAGACTTCATCTCAGGGTGTGTGTGTGTGCGTGTGTGCATGTGTGCGTGTGTGTGTGTGTGTGTGTGTGTGCGTGTGTCTACTGCCAACAGAGGTCAGAAGATGGTGTCAAATCCCTTGAAACTGCAGTTACAGATGTGTGAGCCACCAGGCAGGTGCTGGGAATCAAACCCAGGTCCTCTGCAAGAGCAACAAGTGCTCTGAACCACTAAGCCATCTCTCCAGATCCTTATACAATTGTTTTTGAAAAGCTTTGACTTAAGAAGAAAAAAGAAAAAGAAAATAACCCAGGTCTAAATCCAAGGGATAGGGCTAGTCATGACCTACAGTATTCTTTTGACAATTTACTATGGATAACTGGAAGTTTGCTTTAAAAAAAAAATCTAAACATTAGGGGCTAGGGATGTAAAACTGTTGTTAGGAATACTTGCCTTATATACATACACCTGTAATCTCTGCTCTCGAGAGATAGAAGCACTTAGATCAGAGATTCAAGCTTGTCCTTGGCTACATACTGAGTCCAACCCAGCCTGGGCTACATACGAACTTTGGGATCAGCAACAGAGAAGCCATACAGAGGTTTGAGGAACAGAGGCTGATGACATGGAAGCTGGAGACCTGTGATCAGCTGTAGTGAGGCTGGCGCATGTGTACACTCTGAACTGCCAGTCTATTTCTTAAACTTCTCTTCCCGACTCTTAACAAACCAAGGAGCTTCAAGGCAATTGCAGAAAGCCTGGGGCTCAAGACTGAGAGAACAAAGTAAGTATAAAATACACCCGGAAGACAGTGAGCAGAGTCAAGATGTTAGCACCACCAGACAAAAACCCTCAGAATTAAAAGAACACATTTGAAAGTACATCATTGGAAAAGAAAAGCTTGATGGGAAAAAGAAAGACCCAATAAAGGGATGAGAGAAGATACTGAGGTAACAATATCTCCCAGAGGGTCAAGGCAAAATGTCAAATAAAACCAAGCCAAGCCAAGCCAAGCCAAAACAAAACAACAAAAATAAGGGAAGACAAGGCAAGTGCAGTTGAGAGGCCCAACACCCTTGTAATAGGCAGGTAGTAGGAGAGTACTGTCAGCTTACGACTCAGGGAATTGCACCAGAGGGAACATGAGAGTCTAGACAGAAAAGACACAAAATATCTGAGACACAGAGTAAGACACTCATATCAAGAGTACTATGAAACTGAAGCAGGAGAATAAAGACAAGATACTACATTTTCAGATACACAGAGCTTAAAAACATCTACCTCTTACACACCCATATTCCTTGGAAGCTACTAGACCACAGAAATATGCTTCAAAAAGAGGCTAGAGAGAAATGAGAATGCCTGCAGACCACACACCCACAGAAGTCAACTAAGGACCCAGAGAGAATCCCTCAGGAAACCAGGAGACCAAGAGTCCAGGGCTGATAAATACACAGAAATACAAGAAAATAGAGTGGGCAGACACCAAAGCACCATTATTAACTCCAAGTAGAAGGAACACAAAGAAATGTTACAGCCATAGCTTTTCTACAAGCCTCTGGTTCTTCACGAATACAAACTTGAAGTATTGATACAAATCATATAATGTGACCTACAAAGAGAAGATAAGACACTGGGAAGGCCCAGCTCTGCATAACAAGCACCTTATCAGGGATGCAAGGCAGGAAACACCAAGTAGCCAGGTAAGAGTTAGAAGTAGCTATTTCAGCTGGGTGGTGGTGGCACATGCCTTTAATCCCAGCACTTGGGAGGCAGAGGCAGGTGGATTTCTGGGTTCGAGGCCAGCCTGGTCCACAGAGTGAGTTCTAGGACAGCCAAGACTACACAGAGAAACCCTGTCTCGAAAAACTAAAAAAAGAAGTAGCTATTTCATTTATTTTTGCCCATAGATGAGTGCTCAGAGACTGTGCTATATACTCAACCTTCTTTTTGCTTTTTATTTTGAGACAGAGCATCACTAAGTACCCAGGCTGGCTTTGAACTAGAGCTCTTTCTGCCTTGGGTTCCAGAGTAGCTGGGGTTTGTCGCAGGATTTTCCCTGTCCAATCACATTAGGGCAGTGGGAGATCTGTGATTGGACAGGGAAGAGAGGCAGAGCAAAGAGTTGCAGAGACAGGGAGCATCTCTGGGTAGTGGAAAAAGAGGAAGATGACATGAATCAGTGTGGCTATGACCAGCCACAGGTTGTTACAATACCATAAAGGTTAGAATATTGGGATAATTTGCCTAATCTAGGTGGGAGCTTTTATCATTATCAATTGGTTCTGAAATTATTGTATTGGCATCTTGTGTATTGAGAACTTACTGATATATAAATCTGATTGGTTAACTATAAACATTGAGTCTTGAGTTTACTGTGTATTGTGATATGGAACTGAGAGGTTGGCAGTTCCATTTGGTTACTAGAATGTGGGACAGAGCTGATGGCAGAGAGGGAACTAGTGGATCCAGGGACAAGTGAATGAGAGTTGGGAACACAGTGATGGGGCATAAGGGGGGGGGGTGAGTTGGAGAAAGTAGCTTAGCAAGAATATGCCAGTGCCAGCACTAGTGGGAATGCTGGCTCGTTTTTTAATATTTCCCACAGCAAGGGTTACAGGTGTGTGCTGGAAGGCCTACCTGAAACTGGTTATTTCTGAGTCAGAGGTATAATGACAAGGAGAAACAAAGTGACTGCTCTTTGAGAAGAGAGTATAATAGAAACAGCAATTATTTGGCACTTAAATAATGTATTTTAACGTAAAATAAAATTAAATCATTAAAAAGTAAACTCTCTCTCTCTTTTTTTTTTTCCTTTTGATTCACCATCAACCCATGGCTACTGTTGTCTTAACTAGCCCGGGTCTTGAGATTGAAAAGGAGAGTCACCACACCCAGAAAAAGAACATTTTTCAGTCTTGAGACACTGTTAAAATGATAAAATAAAACTTCAAGTGGGAAGGAGAATTTAGAAATGAAGCATAGGCGTAAGAAAAACACGCTGTGCCAGTGTTCAACATTGAGCTTTGGCCTGCTCTTTTACTATCTGTCTAGTTTGAGGGACGTCTTGTGTTCAAGTACTGAAACCACTTCTAAGGTCACTAAGAACTAGAGGGCCAATCACATGACACTTCATCTAGCACTCAAGGTGAGGTAGCAAAGGCATTATGGAACACAAAGGCACAACAAATGAGAGGAGTGGAAATATGTAGAAAAAGTTAGCAGCTACAATACTATGGAATCTGAAGTGAGACGGTGAAAGCAAGCCTGCTGAGGTCCAGGAGAGACAGCTGGAGACATTACTGCTCCCTCAAGGTCTTCTCTGAAGCTAAAACAACAGAAAGATTTTTTGTTTTTAATTTTTTTATTGGGTGTTTTCTTTCTTTACATTTCAAATGTTATCCCCTTTCCTGGTCCCTCCCCCTAAAGCCCCCATCCCATCCTCCCTCCCCTTGTTTCTATGAGGGTGTTCCTCCACCCTCCCACCCACTCACTCCCACCTCCCTACCCTCAGTTCCCCTACACTGGGGCATCTATAGAGCCTTCATAGGACCAAAGACCTCTTCTCCCATTGATGACAAGGCCATCCTCTGCAACCTATGCAGCTGGAGCCATGTGTACTACTTTCTTGATGGCTTAGTCCCTGGGAGCTCTTGGGGGACTGGTTGGTTGACACTGTTGTTCTTCCCCCTTTTAAAGGGGTTGCAATCCCCTCTATCTCCTCCGGTCCTTTCTCTAACTCCTCCATTGGGGACCCTGCACTCAGTGCAATGGTTGGTTGCAAGCATCCATCTCAGTATTTGTCAGGCTCTGGCAGGGCCTTTCAGGAGACAGCCATATCAGGCTCCTTTCAGCATGTACTTCTTGGCATCCACAACAGTGTCTGGGTTTGGTAACTATATACGGGAAGAATCCCCAGGTGGGGCAGTCTCTGGGTTGCCTTTCCTTCAGACTCTGCTCTACACTTTATCTCCACATTTGCTCTTGTGAGTATTTTGTTCTCCTAAGAAGAACCGAAGCACCCACACTTTGGTCTTCCTTTTTCTTTTCTTTTCTTTTCTTTTCTTTTTTCTTTTCTTTTCTTTTCTTTTTTTTTCTCTTGTTTTTAGAGAGAGGGTTTCTCTGTATAGCCTTGGCTGTCCTGGAACTCACTTTGTAGACCAGGCTGGCCTCGAAGTCAGAAATCCACCTGCCTCTGCCTCTCGAGTGCTGGGATTAAAGGCGTGCGCCACCACACCCGGCGTCTTCCTTTTTCTTGAGCTTCATGTGGTCTGTGAACTATATCTTGGTTATTTGGA
>NC_034605.1:65497294-65503172 GCF_900095145.1 Mus pahari | reverse complement strand
CTCTTTATTTAGTTTGATGCTGGCTACTGGTTTGCTGTATGTTACTTTTACTATGTTTAGGTAGGGGCCTTGAATTCCTGATCTTTCCAAGACTTTTAACANGAAGGGATGTTGAATTTTGTCAAATGCTTTTTCAGCATCTAATGAAATGGTCATGTGGTTTGTTTTTTTTTCCTTTGAGTTTGTTTATGTAGTGGATCACGCTGATGGATTTCCATATATTGAACCATCCCTACATCCCTGGGATGAAGCCTACTTGATCATGGCAAATGATCGCTTTGATGTGTTCTTGGTTTCGGTTGGCAAGAATTTTATTGATTACTTTTGTATCAGTGTTCATAAGGGAGATTGGTCTTTAGTTCTTTGTTGGGTCTTTGTGTGATTTAGGTATNANNATAATTGTGGCTTCATAGAATGAATTGAGTAGTGTTCCTTCTGTTTCTATTTTGTGGAATAGTTTGAAGAGTATTAGTATTAGGTCTTCTTTAAAGGTCTGATAGAATTCTCCACTAAAACCATCTGGTCCTTGGCTTCTTTTGGTTGAGAGACCATTAATGACTGTTTCTATTTCTTTGGGGGTTATGGGTCTGTTTAGATGGTTTATCTGATCCTATTTTAACTTTGGCACCTGGTATATATCTAGAAAATTGCCCATTTCATCCAGATTTTCCAATTTAGTTGAGTATAAACTTTTGTAGTAGGATCTGATGATTTTTTTGGATTTCCACATTTTCCATTGCTATGTCTTTCTTTTCATTTCTGATTTTATTAATTTGGATACTGTTTCCGTGTCCTCTGCTTAGTATGGCTAAGGATTTATCTATCATGTTGATTTTCCCAAAGAACCAGCTCCTGGTTTTGTTGATTCTTTGTACAGTTCTTTTTGTTTCCACTTGGTTGATTTTAGCCCTGAATTTGATTATTTCCAGCCTTCCACTCCTCTTGGGTGTATTTGCTTCTTTTTGTTCTAGAGCTTTCAGTTGTACTGTCAAGCTGTTAGTATATGCTCTCTCCAGTTTCTTTTTAGAAGCACTCATAGCTATGAGTTTTCCTCTTAGGACTGCTTTCATTGTGTCCCATAAGTTTGGGTGTATTATGGCTTCATTTTCATTAAACTCTAAAAAGTCTTTAATTTCTTTATTTCTTCCTTGACCAAGTTATCATTGAATAGAACGTTGTTCAGCTTCCATGTGTATGTGTGTCTTTCATTGTTTTTGTTGGTATTTAAGACCAGCCTTATTCTGTGGTGATCTGATAGGGTGCACGGGATTATTCCAAACTTCTTGTATCTGTTGAGGCCTGTTTTGCAACCAATTGTATAATCAGTTTTGGAGAAGGTACCATGAGGTGCTGAGAAGAAGGTATATTTGTTTGCTTTAGGATGAAATGTTCTATAAATATCTGTTAGATCCATTTGGTTCATAACTTCTGTTAGTTTCACTGTGTCTCTGTTTAGTTTCTGTTTCCATTGCTGATAGTGGAGTGTTGAAATCTCCCACAGTTACTGTGTGGGGTGTGATGTGTGCTTTGAGCTTTAGTAAGGTCTCTTTTATGAATGTGGGTGCCCTTGCATTTGGAGCATAAGTGTTCAGAATTGAGAGTTCATCGTGATAGATTTTTCCTCTGACCAGTATGAAGTGTCCTTCCTTATCCTTTTTGATAACTTTTGGTTGAAAGTCGATTTTATTCTATATTAGAATGGCTACTCCAGCTTGTTTCTTGGAACCATTTGCTTGGAAAATTGTTTTCCAGACTTTTACTCTGAGGTAGTGTCTGCCTTGGTCACTGAGGTGCATTTCCTGTATGCAGCAAAATGTTGGGTCCTGTTTACATAGTCAGTCTGTTAGTCTATGTCTTTTTGGGGGAATTGAGTCCATTGATGTTAAGAGGTATTAAGGAAAGTGATTGTTACTTCCTGTTATTTTTGTTGTTAGAGATGGAATTATGTTTATGTGGCTATCTTCTTTTAGGTTTGTTGAAATATTACTTTCTTGCTTTTTCTAGGGTGTAGTTTCCCTCCTTGTGTTGGTGTTTTCCATCTATGATCCTTTGTAGGGCTAGATTTATGGAAAGATATTGTGTAAATTTGGTTTTGTCATGGAATATCTTGGTTTCTCCATCTATGGTAGTTGAGAGTTTTGCTGGGTATAGTAGTCTGGACTGGTATTTATGTTCTCTTAGTTTTTGTGTGACATCTGCCCAGGATCTTCTGGCTTTCATAGTCTCTGGTGAGAAGTCTGGTGTAATTCTGATAGGTCTGCTTTTATATGTTACTTGACCTTTTTCCCTTACTGTTTTTAATATTCTTTCTTTGTTTAATGCATTTGATGGTTTATTATGTGACAGGAGGAGTTTCTTTTCTGGACCAGTCTATTTGGAGTTCTGTAGGCTTCTTGTATGTTCATGGCCATCTCTTCCTTTAGGTTAGGGAAGTTTTCTTCTATAATTTTGTTGAAGATATTTACTGGCCGTTTAAGTTGGGAATCTTCTCTCTCTTCTATACCTATTATCCTTAGGTTTGGTCTTCTCATTGTGTCCTGGATTTCCTGGATGTTTTGTGTTAGGGGCTTTTTGCATTTTCTTTGACTGTTGTGTCAATGTTTTCTATGGTATCTTCTGCACCTGAGATTTTTCTCCTCTATCTCTTGTATTCTGTTGGTGATGCTTGCATCTACGACTCCTTATCTCTTCCTAGATTTTCTATCTCCAGGGTTGTCTCCCTTTATTATTTTTTATTATTTCTATTTCCATTTTTAGATCTTGGATGGTTTTGTTCATTTCCTTAGCCTGTTTGATTGTGTTTTCCTGAAATTCTTTAAGGGATTTTTGTGTTTCCTCCTTAAGGGCTTCTACCTGTTTATCTATGTATTTCTTTAAGGGAGTTATTCCTGTCTTTCTTAAAGTCCTCTATCGTCATTATGAGAAGTGATTTTAGATCTGAGTCTTGCTTTTCCAGTGTGATGGTGTATCCAGGACTTGTTATGGTGGAAGAATTGGAATCTGATGACGCTAAGTAACCTTGGTTTCTGTTGCTTATGTTCTTACACTTGCCTCCCACCATCTGAATATCTCTAGTGCTACCTGCCCTTGCTATCTGACTCGAGCCTGTCCTTCCAGTAATCCTGGTTGTGTCAGAAATCCTCATAGTCTAGCTGTCTCTGTGATCCTGTGATTCTGGGATCCAGTGACCCCAAGATTCTGGGTGTGTCAGAGTTCCTGGGAGTCAAGCTGCCTTTGGGACCCTGAGATTCTGGTATGACCAAGCTCCTGGGATCCCAGGATTCTAGGATCCTGGCTGTGTTAGAGAGCCTGGGATTTGAGACTCCTCTGGGTGCTGTGGGACCAGCTGCAGAGCTTGTGCCCAAGGTAAACTAGTGCAGACTGGAAGGAACCCAAGCCACTGATCGAGTTGGGTTCCTGTGTCCTTGGATCCTGCTGGCCCCAGTTACTCCTGGTGGTGTTGGAACAGATGTTGTATCCTACTCACCCCTGATCCTAAGATCTTGGGCGTGCTAGAGCATCTGGGAGTCAAGAATTTTTTTTAAAAATGTATTGAAAATCACATTATGCTGGGCGGTGGTGGCGCATGCCTTTAAACCCAGCGCTTGGGAGGCAGAGGCAGGTGGATTTCTGAGTTTGAGGCCAGCCTGGTCTACAAAGTGAGTTCCAGGACAGCCAGGACTACACAGAGAAACCCTGTCTCGAAAAACCAAAAAAAAAAAAAGAAAATCACATTATTTTTCTATTTCGTTATTTTGGGGACCATAGGAGCAGACTGAAAACAAGTGTTGCGGGGACATCAGAATCTAAGTGTCTGTTTGTACTTGCAATTGTGTCTGGAGCTGCAGACAGCTTCCTGTTGCATAGCTGTGAAGAGCTTGCTTGGAAGAGACTATTTCATACCTCAGGTTTTTAAAACGAAAACATTTACTCAGCCCCAAGTGGCATCACAGGACACGCAGCTGGTTGGCCCTTAGGAATCTAGCTTCAAAAGGCCTTGGTTGATTTCCAGAACTTCTAGGGAACAGCTTCTGAAGAACCTCTGTCCTGATCTTGGGCAATGTTTGAGCCAGCCTTGGACTATGGGGGAACTTCATGTGTCCTGGGAAGGGCCTTCAGTTTGGACTATGAGGGCATTTCCAGGATTCTCACCAGAAATCAAAAACTCTTCTGTGTTGCTCTTGGGTTAGTGTATTGTGAGTCTTGCAAACTCTACCTTCATCCAGCGAAGTACTGCATAGGCAGCAGGGCTTATATTCTGGAGACCCTGCCATTTGCAGTCAGCCTTCCTTGTAGACAAAACTGATGGAGGATTATTTCTTTAGAGTAAACTATGGGTCAGTGCTGGCTCCGAACAGGTAGGGTCCGATTCCTGCTCTATACCTGCTAGCTGGAGCATGTTAGTGTCTCTAGATACCTTGCATGTACTAGAGGAACAATCATAATGCCTACCTCACAGAATCAAGTGAGGAATAAAGTGGATAAACAGGTACAAGTCTTAAGGCACAGTTCTGACCACAGTGTTTGTCCCTGTCATTGTCACTGAGCTGTCATCATCTAAACCACTTTGCTCTACAGCTGCCTCTCCTAGCCATCCAGGGTAACTATTCTGGAGGCAGAGACAGGATGTTGGAAGGTATGGCTGCCACATGTGCCCTGAAACCACGACCCGATGAGGCCCACGTTTGGGGTTTAAGGTTGAATGGCATTCAAACGCAGTGCAAACAAAGTGATCCATTTAAAGGAGAGCGACAGCCCAAAGGGGGCATCCTGCATGACTTCATATAGAATGGGCCATTTGGAGACTATTTAAATGGTGTTTACTTTCAGTGAGCTGTCCTTCATGAAATAGTGAATGCCTTCATTTTCCTTTTTATTCATCGCACTTGTACCCAACCCCCTCAAGGACCAGCTGCAAAACAAAGAGAACACACTGTACTTAAATTAGCCCAAAGTTTTTCCTCTGTAGACGCCAGAAGCCCGTCATACCCCTAGATGACTTCATAGCCAGGTCTGGACTCATTAACAAGGCAGCAGAGATGGGGGGCTGTGGAGACACCCAGAATTGATGGTGCTCCCGTTCTCTGACTGAGCAGCCAAGTTTGTCCTCCCTTTCACACAGATTCTTTAACTGTGGGTTTATGAGTTCTCCTCAAACTGAGACCAGAACTTTTTATACTGTATACCCCTATACCATTTTCTTAAATTAGAGCATATTTAGAGGCCTATTTCAATAATCTCACAAGGCTGTTGTGCTATGAGACATCTGTCTTACAAGCATGGTAGCAGCTACAATAAGACTCAAATAAACATTTTCATCTTCAAAACAGAACTGAAAATTTCTTTAGAGATAACTAGATTTTGGAAGGATAACAGGACTTGAAAGGGGTTGATTTCCAAGCCAAAAGAGCTGATCTAAAAAGTTGGGTTTAGCTCTAGGTTCAGCTCTGCTATGAGTACTCAGGCAGCACGCACGGAGCTCTAGGTGTGATGCCCACCACACTAAATACACCACAATAAGAATTCACTTCTCCAAGTAGGTACACCATAGTCTAGAAATGCTAACACCATCACCCGAGGCGCTGCTTCACTCACTGCTGGGCGAATGTCCCAAGAGCAGCTTTGGAGATTCTCTCCGTAAGGAGGCGATAGGGTACAAGTGAAGAGAGGCAAAGATGACGACAAGGAGTCAGCCTCAGCTCGGTTTGTGAGAGCCGGACACCAAGGGGATGTGAGTGTGACTTCGTATCTTACACTTGTGAAAAACTTAAATATTTGAGACAGGCATTTTTATAAAATGAAAAAATTAGCCGGGCATGGTGGCGCATGCCTTTGATCCCAGCACTCAGGAGGCAGAGGCAGGCAGGTTTCTGAGTTC
>NC_034605.1:65486071-65497215 GCF_900095145.1 Mus pahari | reverse complement strand
AAAAAAAAAAAAAAAAAAAAGAAAAGAAAAAAATTAGAAAATCAAAGTCCTGTAGTCACATTTTGGTCATATCAATTAGCAATAGTAAACTAATGTGGGTAGTCAAGTCCTGCATACCTGGTACATCACTGAAACTCCAAAGGCAGCAACCACCACATACACCTACTTCTGCACAGGCAAGAATGCCTGATTGACAAAAGGTTGTTGTTGTTAAATTGGCAGAGTGCTTGCCTTGGATACAGGAAAATTAAATTGGTTAAATCCCCAGCAACACCACTTCAACAAGGTATGGCGGTACACATTTGCAGTGTGAGCACCTGGGAGGTAAAGGCAGGATACAAATTCAAGATCATGATTGGCTGCATAGCAAGCTTGAGGCTAGCTTGATCACCATGAGATCTTGTCTTAATTTAAAAAATAGCAACAAGAATAAAAATCAATAAACAAAAACCAGCTTAAGGCCAGCCAGATACATGAGATTTAAAAAAGAAATTGTTGTTTTCTCTGATAATTTAAAAAGTCATGCAAAGTCTTCCTACTGGAAGCACTCATGTAACCTTGGAAGCTTTCTGCTGTAGGGTAGACAAACAGAATGAAGCCCTCAGTGATGTCAGTGTGCTCTTATGTGACATATCATGTTTCTCTCCCCAGATCTAATGTAGTTCCTACCTTAAGACTATTTCTCTAGCCACAATCCCTTCTTCAGAGCTTCCTGCCCAAACTATTGGCAGTAATGCTTTGGGAAGATCATTACAAATGCAAGCTGTATAGGAATACGTGCACTTATGAGAATATAAATATGAACATCACAGGAACATGTGTAAGCACTATGTACACACTGGAAGGAATGCAGGCTCCTCATTTCATTGTTCTTCCCCTCACAGTATCCTTTTCCATCCCCTGGTGCTTCAGCAAACCCCAGCGTTCTTTCTGATACCCCTGAGACATTGATCTACTTTATGAGCTTTTGGCCCCTCTGGCACAGCCTTGTCCACACCAGTCTTCCTCACTATTGTTCGAGGGCTGAAACTGGCATCAGGTGGACCAATGCCCATCAGCTTTCCCTTACCAGGCCAGACAATGGCTTCACAGGCCAATGCCACCCTACACAGAGGTCTCAGGTCTCTCTCTTTAGAGGACACAGGAGGCCAGGAGAGAATAACCTTCAAAGGTAAAAGAGCGCCACCTGCTGAAGTGAGAGGTGCTGTGTAGACTGTGAGCATCCCATGGTTTCATGGCTTCCCTAAAGGAACACTGGCACCCCTGTCTACCTGATCTCCTGGATATACATGACCATAATGAAGATGAGTAGCTCCCCTGAAACACAAAGGACATCAATGGGCTGAACATCACCTTTCCAGATGGTTGGTCAGAACACAAACATCAATGCCTTGCATGCAAACATTCATGAATGTCTAATCCAAGAAAAATTTTACACCAGTGAGAATCGGCAAATAAAACATATGCTGGCAGAAGCACTGTGGTCTGAGAGAGAGAAAAAATATCCTAACATACTCTGTGTATATACTGAGCAGAACAAGGAGGCAAGAAAGCTAGTCAACAGCAAAGCACAGAATGAAAGCCCTGGAAAGTGTAAGAAATCATCTGAGTTCACATGTGCAATATAAGAGCCAAACACAACCCTCACAACGTCAGGGCAGCTGTCTACTGGAAACAAGGAATACATTTACTGTGAAGTATACTCTCAAAGTACGCCCACCTCACCTCTTCATAGCATCTGCATGCACTACCGAGGTTCTACTTCCCAAACTAGGACACTCTCTCTACCTTGCATTTCCTTTTTATGGGCAAAGTACTTGATCATAACCACCCCCAAAGCTTTTAAATTTACTACCTTCTCACATGGAGAGAATGTGGAGCATTCTCAACACTGCTGTTTATTTTGAGTCATCAAAATAGGGTTGGGGGGGGGAAGCTGACTTTTTATCTGGGAGAGTCTGGGTCCTTAATCATTTTTTCTGGAATTTCCCAGTCATAAGGAAGAGAATGTCAGAGAGCTGGCATATTGCACAGTCCAGACAGAGAGTAGCATTTTGCCCAAAGTGAAATAACATTTACACTCTTTACGATTGAAAAATGGGGAGGGGGGCAGAAAGATCCTAGGAAGATAATTAATTTGAGGAGTAGGAATATGCCAAATTAGATTTATAAAAATAAAGCCAGGGGGCTGGAGCGACGGCTCAGAAGCTAAGAGCACACACTGCTACTGGAGATGCCAAGGTTGGTTGCCAGCACCCACATCCAGGGGCTCACACCTACCTAAAACCCCAGCTCCAGAGGATCTGATGCCCTCTTCTGGCCTCTGCTAGCACTACACTCAAGTAAACACAACTTAAAAATAAAATCCTTAAGAAACAAACAAAAATTACTGGAGAAAAGTGATAGCATAGTGATCTTCTTTTTAAACATGTGTGATAGAAACCAGCAACAGGGGAAGCTATGAACATGGGATCGCCTCTGTCATCAACCATGTGGTTTTAAATGCCTCTGTCAGGAGCTACTTCCATCTGATTTCATAGGCCATATTCAACAGATACATTTCTGAGTCCTATTAAACACAAAGCATAGCAGGTAGAGATAGAGAGAGACCGGCATAGCACAATGGGTAACATTCCTGCCAAAATGGCTTCAAGCTGAGGAAGGTGAATAGAAAAAAAAAAAAAAGAATAATGACTACTTAGCTAATGAAATTCTTATGATACTCATTGCCCAACAGCCCCTAACCATTAGCCTTCCTTTAAAAGACCATCAGGAGGAATGATTTCCTCATGGAACACAGACTCAGAGGGCTCTCTTCTAATTTTTGTTTCTTGCTGAATGGCTGCTGCCATTTCTCTGATTAGCCCCAGAGGGAGTCTGGCTCCCAACTTACTGAGAGCCTTCTCAGTAAGTCAGCTGGTGTCTGGTAAATGTGCTAACGGGGCTGAGGAAGTGTCACTGTGATGGGCAGGGATCAGACAGGCTGGGCAGGGTTGTATTGCTCATGCTTCCAGAGACTATACACAGCAGAGTCGGGGACCCGGGAAGCAGGCCTAAGGGAACATCATCTCCTACCATCTACCACACACCCCTCTTGTCTGACGTCCACAGACAGCTGTGAATGCTGCCCACACTCCATAACAACCACTCAAGTCCCACCCATGGGCTTTAGCAATATGGTTCCCTTCTTGTCCTTTGATCAACTCTAGTTGTGGGGAAAGTTCTTTCTCCTTTTCCACCTCCACTGGTCCTCAGGTCGGGCTGGTAATGTTTTGTTATACAGGCTGGGGTGTAAGTGTGTGAACGTCAAACCTCAGTGAGCGTCTCTTTATGACAACTTTGCCCTCACCCGGAATTCTAAAGATGAGAAAAGGCCCACAAATGTTCCTGAAAGTGTGACCATTTTCTGTGAAAATGTTAAGTTTAATAATTCCTCGGGATTTTGTGGGGCTGGGTCTCACTGAGTCTGACTGACCTCAAACTCTTGTCCCTCCTACCCCAGCCCCCCAATTTTTCTTAACTGTTAATGATAATCTTTAAATACACAGACTGAGAAAAGACAAATGGGGTAGAAGTCAAGAAATGTTTTTGGCAAAGGAGTAGAGAGAAGGTCCTGGTCCTGCGAGCCTCCCTTGCAAACACTCACCTGTGCTTGGAAGAGGCCCCGACAGCAGCTCTAACCCAATAAAGCGTACTTACAAAACCAGGCAGTGAACAGGGCTGATCAAAAGGCTGAGGTCTGCTGGCGTCTGAAAGCATCCAGGCCTGAGAGGGTGTAGGTCTCAGGGAGTACATATATTTAGAAAGGAGGGCAGCCTGGACTGCGAAGGGTTTCTGGAGGGTAGGTAAAAGCCAGCATTCCCGAGGAACCTGTGAACCTGTGAGCTTTCCATCCCCAGGACTCCCTCCCTGCAGCGACTCATCCTCCTTATAACCAGAATGATTTGTCCCCCCTCCCTGTCCCCTCCCTCCCTCCCTCCTTGCTCTCTCTCACACTCCCTGGCTGTGTTCTATTCTATCTCTTGCTATTTTCATGTTCTCTCCAGTTTCTCTAGCCCTGGCTATACCCCGCCTGCTTTCTTTTCTCTCTGCTCTGGACGCTCCCAGAAGCCTCTCAATATTTCCATTCTCTTACCCACAATAAAACCCATCCCCCTAATGGAGTAGACATGCTGGCAGTTTCTTTACTGTGCATCCTCAGTGAGGTTGTTAAACATCTCCACATTCACATGCACAGAAATGTACATGACCACACAGGGATAGGTGGGACCTTCAGTTACTGAGAAAAACATTAAAATGATTATTTTGCCTGAGGAATGCCAAATAGATGCTGGGAAGAGGGCTCAGTGGGAACTTTCCCTCAAGCATGGTCACCAGCACCCACATAAAGAGCCAAGCACATCACAAGGTACTTGTGATCCCAATGGTGGAGCAGGGAGGAGGGGTGGGCAGAGGCAGGAGGGGGTCCCTGGGGATTGTTTACCAGCCAGCCAAGCAGCCAGCCAGCCAGCCAGTCTTACCTAAGTGGTGATGTCCAGGTTCAATGAGGCCCTGTTTAAAACAAAGGGCAGGAGAACTAGAGAAAGAATAGCAGGATGCAAGCAAGGAGAGGGAAAAGGTGTAAAACAGGAGGTGTGTGCTTAACTGAAGTGGGAGGAGGAAGGACACACAGAAAGGAAAGGGAAGAATACAATAAGACTAAGAATGTCTGCTTTAATCCCAGCACTCGGGAGGCAGAGGCGGGCGGATTTCTGAGTTCGAGGCCAGCCTGGTCTACAGAGTGAGTTCCAGAACAGCCGGGGCTACACAGAGAAACCCTGTCTCGAAAAACCAAAAAAACTAAAAAAAAAAAAAAAAAAAAAAAAAAAAAAAAGACTAAGAATGTCTGAAAATGCCACAAGGAACCATTTATTTACCTAAATTACACACAGTACATTAAAGTTTATGTGTATACATTTATAGTTTAAATGAAGCTATCCTGCTATCCTGCTTGGTCAGGCAATGCTGTACTCTAGAGCTGCAGCATCAAAAACTCACTTCCAAGTTGTCAGGCAGGGCTGTTCAAGAGACTCTCAAAACATCACAGTCTGTTGCTGGTACCTCCCAGAGATGGAAGCTGAGTCCCTATTGCTGAAAACACCATGCCCTTTGAACACAGGACCCAGAGGACATGTTTTTGTGGTACCAGAGTTACCACACAAGCTTCTAGAAGAGGTAAGCAACCAAAAAAATAGTCCTATCCAGCTATGACATCTATAAGCCAAAACAATGCCTAGCATGGCCCTGTAATCCTTACGGTGCAATATTAGCACATACCTTGGCAATAACCAACTTCTCTTTAGCTAGACTTAGAGTCTACTCCACAAACAGAACATCATGCCTGGGACTGGAAGCCTAGCCAACTCTATGGGACTGGTAAAGTCATAGATCTCAGAGGAGAACCTGCTGGCACCCACAGGTGAATGGAACTCTCACTTCTCTGAAAAGAAACTTCTCTTTTCAGCTGGGCATGGTGGCACACGCTTTTAATCCCAGCACTCAGGAAGCAGAGGCAGGCAGATTTCTGAGTTCGAGGCCAGCCTGGTCTACAAAGTGAGTTCCAGAATAGCCAGGGCTACATACAGAAACCCTGTCTCGAAAAAACCAAACCAAACCAAACAAACAAACAAAAAACTTCTCTTTTCTTTTTCTTTTTTTTTTTTTTAAAGATTTATTTATTATGTAAGTACAAATCTCATTACGGATGGTTGTGAGCTACCATGTGGTTGCTAGGATTTGAACTCAGGACCTTTCTTTGGAAGAGCAGTCAGTGCTCTTAACCACTGAGCCATCTCTCCAGCCCAAAACTTCTCTTTTCAATAGATGATACACTATAGAAAGCCACAATTGGTCAAAGTGCACAGAAGAAGGCATCATGGGATACCCAGCACCAGTAGATTCATCTACAACACAGCTCCTCCAGGGGACTCAAGAGAATATTGCAGAATAGAGGCAGAAAGACTGTAAGAGCCAAATGACTAAGAAATCTGCTGTGAGATGTGTCTCCGAGAAATGATGGGAAGCTTCACCCATGATACCTCAACAATATGACTTCCTACATGAAGAAGTATGACACCAATAGACATGCTAACTGAGAGGGAGGAAATCTCATAGCCTCACCATTTCCCATAGACAAAGGTGTACAGGATTAATGACTACCGTGAGCAGGAGAAATACTCTTTCTAGGGATGGGCCCCCTCCCCACCAATTGCTCATTCCGACCCCTGAAATCATATACATAAAAATAGTACTACACAGGCCGAACAGACTGCATGCACATGTAATACTAGCAACTGGAGAAAAAGAAGTCATGGTTTCAAGAGAGAGTAAACTGGAAAACATGAGAGGGCTGGGAATAGAGAAAGGGGAAAGTAATTAATTATATTTTAATTTTAAAAAGTTTTTAAATGTGAAGAACTGGTCTATACACACACGTGCACATTCACAACGCATACACACTCATACACTACACACACAAACACACACATTCACAAACTCACACACAGTCATATACTACACACAAACACACAAACATTTACAATCTAATACATATCATACACTATACACACACAAAAAATAGAAGGCAAATAGTATCAAAGCATGACTGAGAAGCAGACTGAAGGAAAGTTGTAGAGAAGTGAGTATCACATAGTTCAGGGTAGGACAGGTACTTAATCATACACACACACAAGCAGAACACACACAGACATACAGATATGCACACAGATAGACAGATAGACCACTACACACACACACACACACACACACACACACACTATACACACCTTTCTGGATTTACTCTACTTTTTTTTTTGTTTTGTTTTTTTTGTTTTTTTGTTTTTGTGAGACAGGGTTTCTCTGTATAGCCCTGGCTGTCCTGGAACTCACTTTGTAGACCAGGCTGACCTCGAACTCAGAAATTCGCTTGCCTCTGCCTCCCGAGTACTGGGATTAAAGGTGTGCGCCACCACACCCAGCAGATTTACTCTCCTATTGTGAGTGCAATTTCATTTTAGCAAATCTTAGTCTTTGCATCAAACTTAGCTTGTTGGTTTAAATTTTAATAGCTAAGTAAACTAGTGTGACTTTATTTGGCTCTATAGCTGTGCAAAGTTACAATAGGTTTCTGGTTTTTAAAATATCATTCTAATATCTATAATCTAATGCCATCTAATATCTAGTTATTAAAATACCATTCTAACAATGCCTCAGTCAGTTCTGGTAAATAAGGAGCTTTCCCTTTCTAAGAACAAACAAACAAAAAAAGGGCTGGAGAGTTGGCTCAGCTATGTTTTTGCAGAGTACCTGAGATTGATTCCCAGCACACCGACATGGCAGATCACAGTCATCTCTAGCCCATTTCCAGGGGATATGATGCCTTAGCCTGGCCTTTGTGGGTACCATATATGCACACGGTACACAATATACATGCAGGCAAATGTTCATACACATAAAATTAAAACAATACATCTTTTAGAGGAAAAGAAAACTATCTGTCATGTTTGAAATCAGAGTTGGCACATGGTGCCATGTCTGTGTCAGGAAAGAGTGCGCAGGGGTGAGAGGAGGAGGCTATGGGAGGCACAGGGGTCACTGGAGGTTTGTCTACCAGGGGAGGCTGCTATTGAGATGCCCGGGTACCCATGTCTGCTGGAGACAATAGGATTTCATGCATTGGATCAGTTCTGAATTTGTCAGGGAGCCACACAGAGGGAGAGAGGAAGATTCCAAACAAATCAAGCTCAACTTAATTAGACAACTGTCAACAAGACATTACAGCTGGGGCTGTCAGATAACTTCCTGCTGCCAAAGTGAGAGAGAGTTTCAGCCACATGTAGATGGACAGGAAGAGCAATGAGAACTCAGTATGTGCACATCCTGTCTGCTTGTGCATGCCAAAGTGGAACGTGAGGAAAATATACTGCAGCATCAAAGTACGTGAAGACACATTCTAAACACTCAGAGGACGAACAAACCCTGGAGGTAATTTATTACAGAAACCAAAGCCAAATTTTTAAAAAAGCCTTGTTACTGTGACACAAGGAGACATAACTTCTATGTACTATATATTCACAGTGCCAGGCCAATACATTAGTGTGACAAACTGGGATCAAGGAACCACAGTTCTTTTTTTTTTTTTTTTTTCATAAAAGATGAAAATATCACATCATTTTATCTCAAATAGAATTAGTAAAGGGCAAAAGTATCATTCCTGAAAAATCAGTAGTACACAGCATAAGCAGGGGCAAGGACACAGCTGTGCAGAGCTCTTGTCTGGAATTTACAAAGCCTGAGGTCCCACCCCAACACTGTAAGGAAAGCTTTGGAGATTAATTAGTTATGTGTCTAGAGCATTAGACAAAGAGTTCTCATAACCTCTACAGCCAAAAGACACACATTAAAAACTTCCAACACACGTGTGCAGACACTGTTCAAGTTAAAATGTAAGAATAAGCACTAAGAGCAGGAAAATTCTCACCACCATTAGCTCTCAGGGAAATCTGAACTGAAACTGTGAGATAGCATTTCATCCTGACTGGAGGGCTAACTTCAAAGACTGATTGTGCTAAACACTCGCAGTGACCAACAACAACCAGAGCTCTTAGATGCTGCTAGCGAGAATCCAAACCATGAGAGCACTTTAGACAGGTCCTGGAAGATAATGAACCCCAAAACAGATACTTATCACATGATCTGGCAATTCTACCCTTGGGAACTCACCCAAGCGAATCTTAAGTCATGTCTACAAAAAATAAATAGTCACAAATGTGAACATTACAGCCTAATTTTTGAACTAGCCCCAAATAGTCTACCATCAGTAAGTGGATGAAATGTGCCTCATTTGTATAAGAATCTTGTCCATGGATTAAAGGCTAAGTTATAGGAACACCACACTGAGTTAAAGCTAGACCACTGGCAGACACAGTAGAGCTAACCTCTGGAGACAGGGACACTGCAGCAAGGACTAGGAGGAGTAGGTGTACAACAAGGGTATTTCTGGGTGACAGGAATGTCCTGTGCTACCACAGGGCAGTGTCTAACCACGCATGTGTCTGCAGTGTCCAGAACTCATTGAACAATACATTTAAACGGTACAGCTAACTCACACTGCAGAACAACTGGTTAGAAAGATCTAAAGTTTGAATTACATAAAAATTTAAAGCCCCGAGAGCATGTAGGCAGCAATGTCAGACATCTTTCAAAATTAAAATTTAACATATGATTCCTCCTCGGAAATGCCACATTAGCACTTATCTTAGAAAAGCAGTGAAGCAGGAAGTGTACATCCAGGGCTGGGTGCGGCATCCACAGGATACTGCAAGCTCTTGAGAGGCAGAGGCAGGAGGATCACAGAAGTTCAAAGTCAGGCAGCATCCTTCATCCAGCCCTTACTTGAAGAAAAAGTTAATATCTAGCCAAAAGTTGTTCATAAGGGAATATATCTCACAGTCAATAAAAATATGCAAGGACACCTATAAAATAAACGACAAACTTTCCTTTGGAGAAAATAAATTTTAAAAATCTATAAGAGGAAAACAATTTAAGCTTAAGAGATCAAGAATGAAAAATCAGTTTAAATGTGTATTCAAAGGATGATTTAAAACTGAGTGAAATGTGAAACAACAGCAATTCCCAAAGATATGATACACAGCAAAATATACAAGAAAATGCATTTAAATCCCAAATTGTATTAAATTTCCCACTCCTCTAAAGGGAGATCAGCACACATGTTTGCAATTCCCTCAGCAAAGGAGAAAAGCTAAGAAAGTGAAGCCAGCCTTGGCTCCTCTGAGGCCAGGCTATCAACAAGCAGAGAAGGAAGAGTAAGGAGGAGCAGGACTGGACGGGGACAGCATTCAGCGGTAGAGTGCTTTCCCTACCGTGCTACATAGCTAGCTTGAGGGTAGTGGAGCATACACAAGTCCCTGTGTCAAAGTGTGCAGCACAGGCATGGGAACCAACAACTGAGAATGGGACCTCATGGAGCTAAAACGTTCCTGTACAGCAAAGGGCACCAAGACACTGAAGGCACTGTATAGAATGGAAAAAAAATGGAAAAAAGTTTTTACCATCTGTACATCTGACAAAGGGTTAACATGAAGCATTTACAAAGAACTCAAAAAAAAAAAAAAAAAACCTGAACACCAACTGGGAGGTTTGTGCCCAATTTAAAACAGGCGTGGAATTAAACAGAGTTTTCAAAAAGAAGGGGGAGAGGGGAGAGAGAGAGGGATGGGGAAGAAATACAAACAGCTAAGAAATATTTCAAAATATTTTGAACATCCTTGGCTATCAGAGAAATATAAATTTAAACTACTTTGAGATTTCATTCTGTGCAACTTACAATAGCTAAGTTTTGTTTTTTTTTTTAATGACAACAAATATTGGCTTGGATTTGAGAAAGGGGAACACTTATTCACTGTTGGTGAGAGCAAACTGGTTCCCCAAAAAGCTAGAAACAGATGTAGCATATAATCCAGCTGCATGACTCCTGAGACATTTCCAAAGGACTGTATGTATACCACTACTGAAATATTTGACCATCCATGTTCATTGCCGCTGTACTAATAATAGCCAAAAAATGGAGACAGCATAGATGCTCATCCACTGAGGAATGGATAGTGGAAATGTAGTACATTTACACAATGGTCTATTATTTACTAATAAACAAAGATGAAACCATGCAATCTGCAGGTAAATGGGGAGAGCCATATAATAATTACTGACCTAGAACCACAAATGCTGCATGTTCTCTCTCCTATGTGGATGCTACCTGTGAACATCCAGATGTGTGTGCTTAGAGGACCCACAGAAGTTAGAAATGGGGAGCATGGGGAGGACATCAAGGAAAAGGTAGTATGAAGGGGAAAGGGGAGCTGGAAGAGATGGGGTGAATGAGGTGAGGTTGGAGGGCAGGTGGAGAAGGGAGTCTAGGAGGGACAAGAAACAAAAATGACCTTTGGAAATGCTGCCAAAACCTACTACTGCAGAATTCCCATATATATGTACATGTATACAACATATATATATATATGTGTGTGTGTGTGTATCCATATATATATATCCATATATATATATATATATATATATATATATATATATAT
>NC_034605.1:65466700-65486066 GCF_900095145.1 Mus pahari | reverse complement strand
CATATATATATATATATTTAAATCTGACTGGATTTAAATCTGCTCTCAGGATGGAACCCATCCCCTGTACCTTTAACTGGGATAACAACCCATGGGTGGCTAAGGAAGATCTAGTGCTATCATTCTGCTAAATGGACACACTAATAAACTACCCCTTAATGCTTATCTCTGTACCCATAAATTACTGTATTTGTCAACTCTCATCAGAGAAACTTCTTTTTACAGTGCAGATACTCACAACCCATCAATGTACAGAGAGTAAGAGACTGAATGCTCAGCTCTACATGGGACATCTATATCACATTCCCTCCCTACAAGGCTCAGGGGGTATCTTGGAAAAAGTCAAGGACAGACTGAAAGAGCTAGAGGAAATGAATGCCTACTGCAGCAAGCTGATGTTTGCTGAACATGATGGTGCAGCTGCACACTTGAACTCACAGCACCTGACACTGCCCACACAAGACCAAGCCAGCCAGCCTCCCAGCATGCACTGGGGAGGAGCACATGAAGTCTCACTCCTAGAAGCTGAGGAGCTTCTGGGAACTGAGGCTGCTGGGAGAGGGAGTGTCCATTTTCTTCAGGGAAGCAGCCAGAGAGGCTGCTTGTGCCCCATTAAAAGGTCCCACACCCATTTACATACAAGCAGCACTTAATAGACTCAGTGGGAAGAAAAAAATAGGGGAGGAACTGGACGGAAGTGATGGGGGAATCACTGATCAAAATACATGTGTGCATGTATGAAATTCTCCAATAATTTTTCAAATGGAATATTCATCAGTAAAGGCTGTCTCAAATGGACTGCAAAGGAACATGTTCATCCCACACCAAATTTTAAAAAGTAAAAAGAGACGGCTGGAGAGGTAGCCCAGTGGTTAAGAGCCAGAGGTCCTGAGTTCAACTCCCAGCAACCACATGGTAGCTCACAACCATCTGTAATGGGATCCAATGCCCTCTTCTGGTGGGACTAAAGACAGCCATAATGTACTCATATAAATAAAATAAATAAATCTTTAAAAAAGAAAAAGTAAAAAAGAAACCTTACTACGAATATGCCCTTGTTCATGTATAAATATATTATCTAAAGGTTCTACATTTAAAAATAAAAACATTAAGCTTAAGAATTTGGTACATGGGCTGGTGAGATGGCTCAGTGGGTAAGAGCACCTGACTACTCTTCTGAAGGTCCTGAGTTCAAATCCCAGCAACCACATGGTGGTTCATAACCATCCGTAACAAGATCTGACGCCCTCTTCTGGAGTGTCTGAAGACAGCTTACAGTGTACGTACATATAATAAATAAATAAATCTTTAAAAAAAAAAAAGAATTTGGTACATATGCAACAAATCTAACCTATGATGAAGCCAATGTCACAAATCAGAACAGATAAAGTCAACAACACTGTAGCATTAAGTAAGATGGCACAATATGGCAAATACTGTGGGCCACATAACATAGCCTAGACTAGACACACTCAGCTCAGACCCAGCTACTCATTGATCCATTCAACCATCTCCTTGGGAACATACTGCAACTGTATTGATAACAGGAAAATGATCTGGTGATCAAAATATCCACCAATATGAAGGTCTGTCGGTTGCTGATATACTCAGACAATAAAACAATTGTATTTTTTTCAATGTACACTATGAGAAAGAAAAGTAGATTATACTGTTGCACAACCTTAAAGACCATTTAGCAGTTCTTGATACACATGGCTCTTTTTTTTTTTTTTTTCATTTTGTTTTTTGATACACATGACTCTTAAATACTGGGGATAATGCAACATGTGAGCACTCATTCTTTCCAAAATTATTTCATTTTGGTTTCTGACTTTTTGTTTATGTTTCAAGTTGTTCTGATAAGCATGTAGGAGAGGACACCATGTTATACATTAAGAATAAGTGCTGTTGTCTGGCATCACCATGAAGAAGACATCAAATGGACCGTGGTGACTGAACAGACAAGCACCTCACAACAGATCTGGGTGGTGTGCTGGCTCTAGCCACTGTTCTTCTGACACACCCTGGATTCAGACTTCCAAGCCCAGCAAGTTGGCTAGCCTACGCACTACCTCTTATAAAAACACAACCACATACAGATACCATGTCCAAACCACACACAGCTCAGCTATGTGTTTCCATGACACATTTGCCTGTCCAGGAAGCCTTCAACCAAGACCACCCACTTTTGCTCCACAAACCACCATGTAAGAGTGGAGTCATCTGTGAATTGATAACTTTGGCTTGGGGAATCTGGAGCCCCATGCCCAGGTTCCCCAGTGCTCCTCCCAATCCCTGTGCCTTCTCTGGTAGGGTTTTTCTTCCAACCTCACCAGTAAAGCAGCTCCTTAAGACTGTAGCACAGCCGATGGCTCCTTGGGTCCTGCTATGTGCACCACACCCAAATAAGAAAGAACACATGTACTGTACCTTCTCGAAGTGGTGTGGGCTTGGCAGAATTTTCTCCACTCATTAAAACAACAAAAGATGCAGCTGCTCGAACTGTAGCCTGCCATGTTGACATGGCAACGGGTGGTTCCTGGCATGGAAAAAGGGCCCTGTTGTTGATGGGGGATCCCATAGTATAAACACATGGCCTGCAGAAGAAAGACAAAGACAGAGAAGGGAAGACTTATCTCTCCACCAAGTCAGGGGGGTCATCTTGAGCTTTCCAAGTAGAAACATTTGAGGCTTTATAGCTGACTCCTTCATTTCACATATTGAACTGAATTTGTCAAGTGCCTGCTCTGTCAATAGCTCAGTGGTTATTCTTCACAAATGAACCACTTAAATATGTGAAAAGGTTGAGGGGTGTGTATGTTTTGTGTGGTGTGTGTGTGTGTGTGTGTGTGTGTGCACGTGTGAGCTAAGAGAAAAAATAAGGTTTTAAATACTATTCTGCAAAGTTATAATTTATGCTCCCCTTAGGCTTTTCTGCCTTCAAAGGAAAAAGGCTTCAGAGACATTCTTACAGACTTTTTGGAAAGTATTCTGGAAAAGAAAACACGGCTGGAGATCTCTTCGATTATTAATCTTGGAAAAACAAGCAGTGGTCTCAAAGCCAGTGCTGGCAGGCAGACCAACCCCTTCCTCCCCAGTTGTGGAAACCGCCTTCTCAGACAGAGCCCTTGTGGGGATCCTTGTGTAGAAGCCAAGAACAGGGCTTGGCACAAACAGGACGGCAGAGGTCACAAAAACCAGGCTTGTGATGGGAAGGCCACAGGAACACGCTCATTACCAAAGCCAGGTATAAAACCAACAGCATGAGTTAGAACTCAGTTGCTCCAAGTACTAAACCATCCCAAACCAAGCAGGCTCCCTTTCGATGGTTAAGTCATGGTAGACAGAGATGACAAAGACCTGCAAAATCAGAGGAATCCATTCTCACACCACAGAGAAAGCATGACACTGACTCCTGGGGAAAACAATTTAGGAAAAGAAAACTAATTTCCTTTAATTAAGGTAAATGTTGATTAATCAGCTTGATTTACAATGTTAATGAACCAGCTACTAGTTCTTGCAGATGAGGACAAGAATGGTTTCATTGACACCGTTATGATTGAACATTAATCTGTCTGCACAGTGTACGAAAGAACACAGAGGACGATGGTTTTCCTCTTTCATCAAGGCTCAATAGAGAAAGGATAAGCCAGGGTAGGGTCTAGCAAGCAGAGATAATACAGAGAACTGTTATTCAAAGGGTAGAGTGGAGAAACCAAGCGGGGGACAGTGAGGCACTCCAGAGACCAGTCACAGCTCAGCAGCTATGGTTCCCAAATTGGAGGAGCTGCAGTTACAAAGGCAGGGGTCACCTGGAGACAGGGCAGAGTGTCCAGTAGGAGCTGGGGCCACAAAGGTGACTCACACTCTAGGTGTCAGAGGGATTGGGGAGAAGAATGCCTAGTTTTGCTCTGACCTTCCACCAATCAAATTTGGCCAGAAAATAGCAGGCAGGAGAGATCTCAAATGTGGCTCCCTACCACTCAGAAGACTTAAAGCAGAATGTGGGTCTCAGGGCAGACACAGGCTGCAGCACATTTACACGGCAAGTGGGTAAGGTGTACCTACTCCATGGCTTGACAGGAGGCAGGGAAAGATCAGAGCCAAAGCTCATTACTAACAAACCAGGCATGGCAGCACAGACTTGTAGCTCCACCCTACACTGAGGTGGTGGTGACAGCTAGAACAGGGGGTTCACAACCAGTGTCAGCTACATACCAAGTCGGAAGCCAGCTTAAATACATAACATACCCAGGTGGCCTGCCAAATTAGGATATGATAGGCAGCAGGGTTGTTCCAGCCTTCTACTGGTCGTGGGTAAAATGAGGGGTTGGGGGATGTGGGTCAGTTAGTCTTTGGTTCTGTATGTCAAGCTTTTAGATCTGAAATTAAAGGGGGACATTTCTATATGAGGTTCAGAGCATTCCATCAATTTCAATGAATTCTGAATCCATTCTCTGGTCCCAATGGATTCCTAATTGACTTTACCTCCTTTTAGCTGTCCAGCCGCAGGCTGTTTCAGACCCTAATGAGGAAGGCTGTTAGTGCTTACTTCTTCCCAGGTGGGACAGTGATAGCCAAAGATTCCTGTTATTAGCTCAGATTGCTTATCCAAGTGGGGTCAAAAGAGAGTCAGCCCAGAAAATTCTACCTGTTGGGAGTGGGTTTATCCCCTAAAAGCCCCCCCACCCCCCCACCCCCCGCTTAGAGGAAGGTTGCATGCAGGAAACAAGCAGCATGCAAAGGGGCCTACTCCCGCCATCAACTGGCAGGGCAAAATCCTGCTCCTTTGTCACTGGCAGACCCCCAAGAACAAGGCTTCCTTTCCTACCAAAGTAGAATGGACCCTGAAGCTTTTCTTGTTCAGGAGCCTAAAAGCTTCCTTCAGAGCCATATGCACCTGTAACTTGTCTGGAACACTCCTAAGGGTGCATCAGCCTCATATTTTGATGTGGTGATGGCTAACATGCACAGAACAAGTCATGTCTGTGCTCTTGGCTCACCTGACTATTGTAATTCTGGTGTGACTTGGACAGTCTTCTGTCGTCAGTGGCTGGCTGGCTAGGCCCCAAGGCATCCTCTATCAGCCTCCATACAGTGCCTTAAAAACAACCAGGTTTGAGATGAAGGCACATCTATGTAAACCAGACTGGTGAACTTCCAGCAATCCTCAAGCCCCTGCTTCCCATGATGGGTTACAGCTGTGAGACATGACACTAGGCTTAAGGGTTTTTTTTTTCCCTCCATCCCGATCATTTACTGGAGATGGGGTGGGGGGCATGTAGGGGTGGGGATGATAGACCCAGTGGCTGGGTCCTGAGGACATCAGTCAGCTAGCAAGTGACCCCACTTGAGGAGCAGAAACTTCTAGCCAACTGCTAATCAGAAGCTGTGTATGCAAAGACCCTGTAAGAGAATTCAGAAAGCTTTCCATTTACAATCAAGCTCAGTTCACAGCCTGACTGCAACCTTGTGGGAGATTCAGGGCTACAGTTAGCCTGCTATGCTTCTCCTGGATGCCTGGCCCTCAGAAATTGGGAGATAACGTGTCTGCTGTTTAAAATGTTCAGTGTTTTTGATCTGTCCATTACACAGCTAGAGATGACTGAGTGAACTTCCCAAAGGTTTGGGCTCAAGGGGAAGATATGGATGGTAAAGCAACCACACAGTGGAAACTTGGGAAGTAAGAACAAAGATGCCAAGGAGCATGGCCTCTCTGCTGACTTATTAAGGGCTCCCTCATCACATGACAACTTCCAGGCTGATGGACCAAGAAGCTGTGTTTTGTAATTCAACAAGAGGGCTTAGGGGTCTAAAATGAGAACTAAGGAGTCCTAGGGCCAGACTTTAATGGTACACCCTTATAATCCTAGCACTTGGGATGTGAAAGGAGGATCAGAAGTTCAAAGTTTTCTTCAGCTACACAGCTTGGAGGTGAATCTCAGTCAGAATTCCAACAAAGTAAGAACAAAACTCTTCCACTCACTGAATTCCAAAATACCATGTGTTGTGCCTTCACTATCTACTTCTAGACATCGTGTTCTATAGTCTGGCCAGGTCCCTATCACTCACCTCCTCCCCAAATCCTCATTATTCTATTATTTTTACCTTCCTTCCTTTCTTTTTTCTTTTCTTTTCTTTTCTTTTTTTTTTTTTAAGAGGGTGAAAGGGTTGGTCTGAGCCAGAGTCTCCGTCTGTAGCCCAGGATAGCCTTAAAATCACAGCAATTCTCTTGCATCCTCCTCCCAAAGGCTGGACTACACTCTATCAAAGGGCTGGTGCCCAGTGCCCCCTTCCCTCATGCTTCTTTACATGCTTGGTGTATCTGTTCTATAGGCCTAAGATGCGTTTTCATTCTGACATTCTACTTGCTATCTAGAGCTATAACTTCAAAGATGTACATCAAGTCATCAACCTGAAAATCACATCCAAAAATACAAAGCATCAACTCTCGGGGTTTGTTTGTTTTTTGTTTTCTGGAAAGTTTTCACGTAGTCTCCATGAACACTGGAGAATCCCAGGTACAACTTCTGTCTGTCTGTCTTTGTTTTTGTTTTTGTTTTGTTTTGTTTTTGAGACAAATTCTCACTATGTAGCCCAGAGTGGCCTTGGAGTATGTGTCAATCCTTCTGTCTTGGCACCCCAGTACTAGAATTACAAGCATGAACCACCACTGCCAGCTCATAATTCTTGAAGCTGCTCACTTTCTTTGTGCACCCCCCAATCCCTGCCTATTCCACTCTTGGCTTCTTTTCTCAGCTGCAGGTTCACTACTCCCTTCACAACATGTTCAAACCAAAGGCCTTTGATCTTTTAAAACCTGGTATCCTATGCATATTTCACAGCATAATGCAAATACAAATAAAAAACAATTTAAAGTTGGGTAACTGTATTTCCAGAAATTAAAGCTCTATCCTTGGGTCGGTGCTCTGATGAAATGTGGGCATTGCTAGCAGGTAGAAGGTACATAAAGATGAATGCACAGTCATGCCATGGTATTCCCTACAATAACTTATAAGAAAGATGGCTCTTACCCAACGAAGGCCAAGTCCCTGCTAACCAACCCTTCACTGGGAGGAGGAAAATCAACATGTGTTTATAGGCAGGCTACAGGGTATCTGGATAAGTAATCACAGAAACAAACAGATTTGTGTGTACTGGACGGGCACAGCCTTGCACCTCACCTTTGCTTACATGCTTACAGAATGGATGCAAAGGTGCCAGCCTGGGTCTCTCCAAAGCTTTTAACTCCACTGCTCCCAGATCCAAGGATTCCTTCTAGCACACAAAGAAAAACATTCTCTCCCTGGGGCTCATCTCAAAAGCCTTGGGCAACCAACCCTCCTAGGAGATCCCTGGGAGCCCAGGCAGGCTGCACAGTCATGGAAATAGGATGAAAGTGAAAATCAGAGGTAAAGAGGGTGAGATGCACTGAAAGGCAGGTCCGTGGCTTCATACCCGAGGAAGAACCTGTCAGAATAGTTGCTTAGAGTCCTGGTTAAGGAGCTTGGTG
This sequence comes from Mus pahari, assembly GCF_900095145.1. Classification (NCBI taxonomy): domain Eukaryota; kingdom Metazoa; phylum Chordata; class Mammalia; order Rodentia; family Muridae; genus Mus; species Mus pahari. The sequence continues at coordinate 65,478,553 of NC_034605.1, read as the reverse complement.
TTCATAGAGCAGGCAAACAGCTGAGCAACCAACTGCAGCATGCTTCCTCTTCACCTTAAAGAGCCGTCACAATGGAGAAGCTGCAGGGACCGCTCCAAACCATGCACTCTCTTTCTCTGCTGACTATTACACAGAACGGCCTTCTCAGGAGAGAAGGGAGAGGTTTCTGGTTTTGAGAGATTCTGACTTCACCGCTACTCATCACGGTGGCCTTTGTCAGAGGCCCTGATCAGCAACAGCACCCAGAGAGCTGACTATAAGTGGGAGATGGTCGGCAGCCTGAAAGGCCAAGTCTGCTGTGTGGCTTCATGGGGCCTTTCCAAAATGGGGCAAACAGCTGGCTAGGGATCACAAAAGCTGGTCTAGGGGTTACAAACACAGGAGTTTAGCCAGAACTATCTAGAATCTTCCATGGGTTACAAAGTGTCCAGGCTTCCAATTCACTTCCATCTATTATTTTGCACTTAATATTTTTACAAGTTTGTGTTTTAAAGAAAACTGTGATACAGTCTCCACTACAGTAAGCAAACTTCCTGCTTTCTTATACCACACATGAAGATCCAACATTTCTAGTACAGGAAGTACCACCACAATGGGCTCTCCTCCTTTCCTCTCTTAGTCCATTTCATGGCATCATTACCAAACCCAGAACTCATCAATATCATCTAGACAGCAAGTCTAAAGACATCATTGTTTTGAAATGGACAGGACTTATTCAAGACAGGTATTTTTCATGTAGAAGAGGCAAGCTCCCTGTAAATGCAAAGGCAGGCTTTGGCACTTGGGAGCTCCTCCTGATGTCAGGCGGAAAGGTGGAAATCCTGTCATGGAATCTTCTCACCTTACACAAGAAATTAGGCTCTGGTTGTAAATAACTCTACCATAGTTGCCTGTTGTTGGCAGCATGGCAGCACCAGCACTCAGAAGCATCTGGAAATAACCTTTCAGAGGCAACCCAGACACAGAAAGACAAGATCCACCTGTTCTCGTATATGTGGATACTAGACTTGAATCTTAGGTATGTTTAAGCTGGAATACTCATAGAGATCAGGGAGCTAGTAAGGGTTCATGGGAGGAGTTGTTTCAAGGAAAAGAAGTCAGAATGCAGGTAGTATGAAGGGGAAAGGAGAATGGAATGGAAGGGTTAAATGGTATGTGGATGGGAAGGGGAAGAGGAGGGAGTGCAGGACAGGATAACTAACACTAACGGCCTTGGAAAGGATTATATGGAAGTCTGTTGCTGCAGAAACTTACTAAAATACATACACATGTACAGATCTACATAATAAAGTTTAAAATGGAGTTACTCTAAAACAGGGAAACAATGTCTCTCCTCAAGACATTATAGATTATCATAAAAATCCCACTGCTTGTATGGGTTACCTCTCTTTAAATTGTAGGTAATTGGGATCCCATGATCCTCTCCCAAAACATTACAGGCTCTTGTCATTGTCCTGGATACCCTCCAGAACTTGATGGTAAGATAACACATACTTGTGTCACAGGACAAAAGAATCAAGGTAGAATCACTTGGAAGTTTCATCCCTAAAAGCTAGCTTTCTCAGTGCTAAGATTTTATGTACACTACTGGGAACGAATCAGTATCAACAATCTTATACAGTTATGAAGCCTGTGAGCTGCAATGCTTAGCCTCGCACAATACGCCCACTCACACGATAGCATCATGGATGTTGTAGGAGCAATCAACCGATTTCTGACCAGTTTATGGTTTTGTTTTTCTGAAGCTTGTTCCACAGACGGAATCTATGTCTGATGTTGTTAACTGGGCCCAAGACTCATTTCTGGATGTCATGGGCTCCAGGGAAAACCTAGTGCTACAATTCTGCTAAACAGACATAGTAATAAACTGCTCCCAAACTCTTATCTTTATCATACCCATAGATGCACCTCTCAACCTCAATGGAGAAGCTTCTTTTTAAAGGATGTGGTAACGAATACAGAGACTTACAACTGGTCAGTGGGCAGAGAATCAGAGACTCTGGAACGCTCGGCTCTAAACAAGACATCTACGCCGTACCCCCGAGCTCAGGGATCATGATAGAAAGATGGAGTCAGAATAAGTCAAGAGACAGTGGACATCTGCAGTGAAACTGGGCTGCTGCACACATCACTCAGGAGCTCCGGCTACATTTGTAATATCTGTATATGATCCTTCCAGGCTCGGGGATCTCATGCAGAATAAAAGGCAGAAAGATTGTAAGAGCCAGAGATAACATGACAGAGGACTCTAACAAACTAATGTCTTCCAGGTACAACACATGTGCATATAAACTCAGAGAGACTGTAGCAGCATGCACAAGAACTGCACAGGTTCAAGACAGACGTATATCAGCCATACTCCAAGACAAGCCCCCAGCCCAGGAGGAGTTGGTTGGCTAACACAAAATTAACTCAATGGTGTTTATGTGAACGCTTTGCTTCATTTAGCTTTGTTTGGCATTTTTGTCATATTGGTCTTTTGCCTGATTGATTTGATTTACATTTTATGGTTTTGTTTTGTTTTGTTTTGTTTTAAAAGAGAGAAAGAAGATAACATTAGATGAGTAGAGCATAGGGAGGACCTGGGATGAGCTGAGAGGGAAAAATCAAAATATAGTATATGGATAGTCTTAATTGTCCAAGAACTGTATAAAATCAAGCCATCATGTATAAAATCAATTTCCAGCAACGGGAGAGGGATTCATGAAGCCCCACCTCTCTCTGAGAAGCCACTGGCAACAGGAAACTGCTGGAGGACAGAGAGTAAACCATCAAGAATGGGGCTCCTGAGAGGCTCTCCATGCTCCAGTGGATGGCCCCAGGGCACACACAAGAGGCAGAGTCAGAAAGTGAGGGAGAGGAAGGGGAAGAGAAGGAAGACAGACAAGCAGGAAGGGGGGGAAGGGAGGGGCAGAGGGAGGAGGAGGGAGTGAAAGTTAGATCCAAGCACATTATATGCGTGTATGAATATTAAATAAAAACAATCAAACAGAAATCTGAGCTCTTCCACTCATTCTTTTTAAAGCCTCCTTGTGTAGTGAGCTATAAAGCACTAAAGTTAATTCAGTGGGGAAGCAGTATGTCTGTCTAACATCTGGCTTTGATGTTAATCTAAAAATACGAGTAGTGTGCCCAGCAATTGAATGAATATGCCAGAAAAGTTAGTACTTACCAGCTTTACCCTGGCATTTTCTAAAACAAAGAAACATCACAAATGCTGTAGGGAAGTTTAAAGTTTAATATTTTTTCCTAGGTTATTTATTCCCCTAAATTATAGTTTTGAATTATATTTTCTCCTCCACTCAACTCTCATTTGGTGACATCATCAGCTAATACGCCAGACTTCCTGGGGCAGCTGGCTGCTTTCCCAACTACCATCATGATCATCAGGGGAAAGCGAGGCTTACTAGAAGGGATGCCTTAGTTTTAAATAACTTTTCCTTTAGTGGAATGGAAAAACCTTAAGAAATGCAAGAATGAAGAAAAGCACATGTTCTTCAAATAGATTTCCACTTTCATAGTTTCTTAGGTATCCTGAGGACTCACAATGGAAAACATGCTAAGTGCCCATTTCTCTCCAGCTTTAAAGGCCACCTGTACACATTCTTGGTCCACTCTTGCTCTCACAGAGTTACTTTGAAAGCACACACACAGCACATAAAGTAAACATCAATCTAAGAAGTGTGCCACTAGATTGTTACATAAGGATTCCCTCCATCAGTCACTCTGAAATGTCACCTGTGATCTAGTATCCCAGGGCTCAGTCAATAGAGGACATTTAGGTTCAAGAACTGGCACAAGCCCTGAGTGGCTATGACAGATAGCTGGGTGTTCTACTTTGAGCAACTCTCTTTTAGAACTAGAACAATAGTGGACAAGCTAGTGACAACTCCCCAAAAGAATAAAAGGTAGTCTTTATTCTTCAGAAAAGAAAGGCACTTAGTAAAAGTGCTAGGGCAATCTTATGGGTAGTGGGGGGTCCAGGAAGGGCAGCCTCTTCTGAAGGTTGCAGCTATGTTTTAAGTCAACTTAATTTTAAACAGTTTAGGTGTTAAGTTCATTTAAAAATAAGAAGTTCTTCTGCACCCCACAGCTACTTTCCCTTTTACAGCCACCGTGTCTGTCACACTTAGCAAAACATGGCAGGCTTCACTTAGCTTCCCCGAATATTCTTTTTCTTTTGGAAATTCTTTTTTGTTGTTGTTTTTGAAACAGGGTTTTGCTAAATAGTTGATGCTGGTCACCAACTCGAAATCCTACTTCAGGCTCTTTAGAAGGGATTACAAGGTCATATATGTGAGCAAGTGCATACAAGTTACCAAATGACATTTTATTTGAGAAAAAGTATCTCTCTGTATCATAGTCAGCCACCGACACTTGTGACGCTCCTCCTGCCTCGGCCTCCAGAGTGCTGGGATTACAGGTGTGTGCCACCATGCCTTGCCTGCAGCACTTTTAATTTTCAAAACTTCTTAGGCTCTTCTTTACTGACAGCTGCTTAGGCTTTGCTCCTGCTGACCCTGTAGCTTTGACACATACCTCAAGGACTGTGTCATTTTGTCATCAGTTCTTCCCCAGGGTACAACCTCACCATGATTTACCTATGCTGACCGTGACGTGACTCTGGCCATCTGGCCGAGACCACACAGATTACTGGAATGTAAGTTAGGCACACTCCTTCATACTATATGCTTTGAAAGGAAGCCACTCTGTGTCTTCACTAGCTCCTAGAAACCTATAGCCACTTCTGTATGCAATCACCCATAGCTTACCACCCATAGCTTACCAAGCTAACTGTTCACAGTATGGCTCTAAGTCAGAATGCACCAGTGCAGGGTCTGGCTCATCTGTAACCTGCCACATCAGGTTTGCAAGTCCATTCATGTGGTCACTAGATCCAGGCACACACACGGAGCAGGACTGGATCATTAGCCTGCTCCTCCCAGGAAACAACTATATCCTTCACCACAGTACTCATGTATAGTTCCTGTAATCTATAGTCTCAGGGACTCCACAGTACTCATGCACAGTTCCTCTTATCTATAGTCTCAGGGACTCCACAGTACTCATGCACAGTTCCTCTTATCTATAGTCTCAGGACGCTGCTCTTCTCTGGAGTTACTCAGTGGTAGAGCACTGCTGCAGCAGATACAGGGTTCTGATCTGATCCCCTCTAGTGCGGGACAGAAAAACAAAAGCACAGGCAGGGAGATGGCTAAGAGGGCAAAGCATCTGCTGCCCATAGTAAGGAACTGACTGTGGCTCCCCAGCACCCACACAAATTCAGACCAGGGGATCCCCAGGGCAACCTGCCTAGACTAGATCAATCAGTGAGGTATAGGTTCAAGGAGGACATCCTGTCTCAGTACATAAAGCAGACACTGATGACAAAGACACAACACAAAGTCAACTGCTGGCTACCACATGCATGCACGAACATATGAACACGCATGTACGAACATATGAACATGCATGCACAGCACAAACACATACATGTGTAAAAAAGAAAACTGAAGCAAAGTTAGCTGGGGCAACACCTTCCCCACACTTCCTATGAAGGATGTTTCACAGTCTTGTCACACTTCACTTTTCATCCTTGGAAGGTCTGCTCTGAAAAATGATACTGACTTCATTTACTTACTAGCAAACAGGGGGTGGGAAAGGGGGCGAGTCAACACAAGCCACTGGTGGACCCTGGGCATGGCCTCTCCAGAAACACCTGATACTTTACTCAGGAGAATGAAGGAGAATGGAATTTATCCTATGCTGCTGTTCATACCATTATATCAGAGCCCACATCACTAAGGAAATATATTTTGTCCCTAAATCTAAAGTCTCAGTCAACTTAAAGTTCTTAGTTTCTAAATAGTCAACTTGACACACGTAGACCTATTTATGTAATTTATTAGAATCATGACCTCATTCTGTAGCTCAATCTGGCCTTGAACTTTTGATAATCCTCCTGTCTCCATCCTTCGTACCTCTGGGACTGCAGATGTAAAGACAGCACACCTAGCACCTTGTACTTAGGCACATTGAAGGGTTGAGTGAGATTTGAGACATCCATGGACATGTCTTGGCTGTAATCAGTCTCACATACACACCCAAAAGGAAAGTGAGAGAAAGAGCAGCTTCCTGGGGTTTCCTTCTGAAACCAACACATTGTATCCTCTTAGGATTCCATGGAAACACAAACTAAGACATGGTGTACAAGTTTCTGTCACAACCATGTGCTTTACTGAATCCTGACAAATGTAGATAACAAGAGAAAATTCTTATATTCATCTTTCTCCAGGGAAACCAGGACTTCTACATGCAATAGATTCAAGCCTGCCTTTGTGTTTAGCACTTAGGGTAAAGGGCCATGTTTGCGGTAACTAACATGACTTCCAACTGTGAACAGTTCCTTCCTCCCACAATTTTAGTTCAAAGATAAAGCATCTAGGAGAATAAAACTACAAATTCCTATTCAAATACTCAATATGGTAAACCTTGATGAAAATATTCAGTAATTCTAAAAATGTTGAAGCTACAATAAGAACACCTGCTCCTCCACAGTCTCCAAAGAATGCCCAGCAAGGTACACTATGAAATCATTTTGCCTTTGTACTCATGAAATGCTGCACCAACCCTGAAACTTCTCAAAGGCTTCCCCAAACTCTAGCAGAAATAAGGCATGAATTCCCCCTGAGAAGTCTGGAAACAATAGCAAGAGAAAAGATTCCAGGCAATGGACAGGCTAATTAGAGTTCAATGTCAATGTGGCATTAGAAGGTAAATCTAAAAGGATTTGGGGAGGAGAGTGAGGAAGAAATGTAAGCAATTGCCAGAGACCACCACTTCCATCCAGGAGTTCTAGGAGAATGTTCTTAACAGCAGCTAACTGATGAGCAGTCCTTCATCTACCTCTTCACCTACCTATTCACCGTTCTGACTTGCATTAAAGAAATAGGTAAAATAATGAAGAATCAACAGTTTGATTTAGAAATTCTCTTGTTCTAAAAAGTTTGGATGACTGAAAACTATCAACAAGACAAGGCTAAGGGACTGCCTATGTCAGGCACCAGATCCCCTCACACTAAGAATTGTGCATCTTCCTGGTACCAGAGACCAAGAGCCGTCTCCCAAGAAAGCAGCAGGCAGTGTCCGCAGGGCCGACTGCTTTACTCCTCAGAGGCAGCTCTCTTGTGCATTGGAGGTTCACATGACAACTAGTCAAGTCCAGGGAGACATAGCTAGAAGACAGTTATAGTGAGGCAGTCCACAGCATGGCTGGCCTAGCTTCACATCCGCCCAGCCCCACAGCAGTGGGGTCAGGGGGTATTTTGAGAAAGTACTGGCTCACTTCCATAACTTACAGGAGGTGATCTTACCAACAGTTGAGCATGCTCGGGGATTTGTCTGCTATCTGGATCAGAGTATGTTTGAGCAAGGCTACAGAACAAAGAGAATCACCCCCACCCTTAGTGAGCATTCCTGACATGATTTGATTAGGGGCAGAGAAGCATTTGGATAACCTACCTGCCATTCTGGTCTGAGGTCCAAGCCACTGACTGCCCCTCGGGTTTAGTTTTATACCATATTCTGATGGCATGAGGAAAGTCAGCAGCTGTCCGAGTCCCGGTCTTCCTGATCTGTAAGCTCCAACTGTCAGAGTCAAACAAGAGCTCCCCACAGCCAGGAGCCTGGCTGCAACGAGAGTAGCAGTCTAACTGCTCCCTCCAAGCACCTGCAGGCAGAGCCACGAGGTCACGGACAATCTCACGCCTGAGCTTCTCAGGAGTAGCCAAGAGCTTTGGAGCTTTAGTCAATGTCTCAAGGCCTGGCACAGCAGCCACATCCACCTCCTCTACCTTTAGCACAGATAAATCACAGCAGTCCAACACGAGCAAGAAATCCTTTTGCCCATGATTCCCTGTGTCACAGCAGTACTTTGAGCTAGAGATCTCAGAATCATGTTCCTGGTTGTCATGGTTACCATCGTTATCAGCGGCATCTTGATCACCTTTACTACAGACTGCAAATTCTCTATGTCCCATCTTAGGTGAGAAGGTACTTGAATCCATCTCAGGACCATGGCAGGGTTCAGCTGTCCTAAACATGTCAGCCTCCTCTGACTCCATCTGGGAGGTTTCCTGGGTGGAACTCGACTGTTTTTTAAATCTGTTTCCATCTCCAAAGAAAAGCACTATGTTGCCCTCAATGACTCGATTTCCAAAGTCCACATCCAAATCCAGTATGTAATGCTTCACAAGCATGTGGCTGGTGTTGGCCATGAGAGGCAGGTCATCCCGGGAAGGGTCCAGCTTTATGTCCATGGTGTAGTCTGCAGTTGGTAGTTTTGCTGAATCTCAGCTGAAGCTTCTAATCTCCTCTAGTAGTTCAGAATCACAAACGGCTGGTTTACCAAATGAGAAGCACCCACTGGCACTCGTTATCTTTCCACAACTTTCAATTCCCTGGCAAAGAAAAAAGTATGGTTAGAAAAAATTCCAAATAGGACCCTAAATGTCCCTGCAGTTGCAGATCCTGCAGGTTGGCTGTCTTACCTAGCAATCCCCAAGGTGGCAGCTGATCAGGGAAGAAGGAAGGCTCATCTTTCTGACTGACAGGAGAGAAGCCACATTACAGACTTCTAAGCTGCTAAGGGACACAGACCTTGTTTCAGAAAGAGTAATTCTTATGCAAAACTGCAACCATTTCTGCCTCTTGTTTTAAGCGATATTAAATGTATCACTTCTAATTTTGTACATCAAAACCTAAGTGATTGTTTTTCTACTGTGATTCTAAGTAACAAGTGTGAAAGAGGGCTGAATGGCTTCATACACTGTATTCTTTAGGAGTAATAATTTAATCCGCACAATATAACTCCAGGGATTAATGCACTTTTCACATTAGGACTGCTCTCCTATCAGCACTTCCAGTAAATTACAGGAAAATGAGCCAATTTACCAGGAGTGCATTCTAAGTATTCCTTTGAGATTGCTCATGGAGACTTTTCAAATTTATAGTTAAATACTCAAGGTATACATTACAACTTAATAGCTAAAAACCCATTAGCATTCTGGGTAATAGCTTTCTGTGGCAAACAAAAGGTCTTATTTGGAAAAAAAAGTATGCAAATATCTATAAAAGGAAGGAAAGAGATTAAAATGTAGAAGCAGATGTTGCAATACAATGTACAAGTTCTTCAGAAAAGATCTGAATCAAAATGTATTCCTACATGATAGCAATCCAGCTAAAGGGAGAATTATCTGAACTATTTCAGCCCCCGACATGCACCTGTTTTCTTTTAGCATATGTTGCTTTTCTTTTGCCAAAAGATGAAAAATAAATATCAGGTGAAGGAAAGAAAACCTGATGATGACAGGGGAGTGAGTGTATTTAAACTTTTGTATTTTAAGACTCCCTAGAGGTACTTCTTTGTCAACTACTTTGTCACCCATTATTTGCTTGACTTTAAGTAAATTGAGCACTGTCCCCCATTTCTTCTTTGCCCCTCACTTGCCAAGTTTATCTGCCCCTACTAGACTTTATTAAGGCATCTCCTGATAGACTTTCCTCCCAGCAAACAACCAAGAGAGTTTCTTCCTTGCCCTAGTGATTTCCCATCAAAATCTCACCCAACTTTAGGAAGCATGGCCTCCTATGGGATAGCAGTGTCTGCTCCAGGTAGACCTGCCTGCTTTTGGAGCAGGCATGTTCCTGGCTCCTCCCCTTCTCCTGCTTAGCCTTACTTTTCAGATCTACTTCTATCTGGCTCCTACCTCTCATGCCCAATTTGTCTAATCCTGTTCCCCCTCCAAACCTCAGTTCAAATGTCTCAAAATCCTTCCTGGATACTCCCTTCTCACTAACCAAAGTATTTGGCAATTCTCCTGCCTCTGCCTCCTGAATTCTGGGGTTGTAGGTGTGGGTCACCAGGCTTGGCTTGGTAGTGAATTTAAATACAACAGGAATAGAAAAAAAAATCAAGATACAAAGAGCAGTTTGAAATTTCTGGAGAAGCTGGTATCTGTCTGTCTTGGTACTAGACAGGCAGTGTGTGAAAAAGTAAGTGAGGGTCTCCTGGTGACTGCACAATCACTGAAACACCATCTATGAATAATAAACTGTGTTATCAACTGCATCTACTAATGAGAAAACACTGTGAAAAGTTCATTCTGCCAGTGTCTGGAGCAGTTAACACATACTATATATACTACTTCTTTTTGATTGGGATCTTTTGTTTGTTTGTTTTTGTTTTATGATTTTGAGGTAGGGTCTCATAAATACTGTAGCCAATCTAGAACTTGCTATGTAATCCAGACTGGCCTTAAACTCCCCTCTTGTCTCTGTCTCCTGAGGGCAGGGGTCATAGGAATAAACCATCATGTCATTCATTGTATGCTTAGACTTAAAAAAAAAAAAACTCGGATCACACACAGACATACAGAGACACGTGTGCATGCGTGGTTGGGGGTGGGGTATGGAGGGAGAAAGAGGGAGGCAGGGAGGAAGACAGAGAGAAAGAACAATGTCTAAACTATAACACCTGAAGAAACAGTTTAGCATTTATTCACACAGAAACCAAGCTACTCATTAGCTGACTCCCATAGGGTGTCATTTATTTCCTAGAATGTATATAATTTAAGAGTATACTATGTCCTACAGAGACATTCCCAGCTCTTGTGTTGATGATATGGTATGGTATAAGGCACTACCTTAGAGCCCCATCCTGTCAGGCTGGCTGCCAAAGCTGTCACTATCAACCCCAGGAGATAGTTCTCTGGTGGCCAACCACTGATGCTTCTGAAGTACCTGCTATTTGGCACAGACTCTTTTGAGAAGTTGGATTTCTATGCTGCCCAGTTTGACCCTAGGATCCCACCCCAGCCTCCAAGTGCTGCCACAGCTAATGTTCACATCATGCCAACTTTGTGAGCTTTACATGCTTGTGTATAGTCTCCAGGACTGTCTGCATGGAATCAGTGCTAAGTCTTGCCTCTAGTCCTCCACTTGATGCTCATTCTCAGCTCATTTTAAGCCCCTACCCTGCTGAGATGCTCATTAATCTTTTAAATGCAAAGAACCTCTAGGTCCTTGTAATTCATGCCTCTTCCTAATGCAGAGGGAACAATATTCTTCTCAATAAAGGGACCACTGTCTCTTTTGAACTCCAACCCTAAAAGTCTTTTGGGGACTTCTGTACAAAGATTCTGATCACACAGAGAGTTACAATGGATATTAACCTACCTGCACTATCATTGGCTAAAGCTAAACTGGGAGTGTGGCTTACTAAAGAAGTCAACAGAAAAATAATTCCAAATGAAATGTACCCATATGGCCATTGGCCAATGCTGAAACAGGTTAGAGCTCCCAGAAGTGGTGGTCACTTCATCTAGGACATGACTAGAAAATCAGAGAATGTTCTGTAGCCAGGAGTGCTCCCCCAAAGCAAAAGGGAGCTAAGCAAAGCATGACTAATTGGATCACATGATATGTGTACCTTCCTAAGAAGTAAAGTCACAGCCAAGTTTTTCTTGCCACAAGGAAGGAAATGACAGAAACTAGCAATCAACAAAACTCTTTATTATACTTAGACCCTAGTTTCCTTTGGTATTTTCCCCTTGCCAATATTTTCTTTCTCAATAATCCCCTCCTGTCAAAAGGTCTCTATCTTCATAAATGAGCTAGTCCAGGCCCTACTGCCTATACTGATGCACATAGTTTTAGGAATCGAACCTTGACATAATTCCACCTCTGACTACATATCTGTAATGATGCACTACTGCTCTGACTACGTCTCTGAAATGATGCACTACTGCTCTGACTACGTCTCTGCAATGATGCACTACTGCTCTGACTACGTCT
>NC_034605.1:65446324-65466689 GCF_900095145.1 Mus pahari | reverse complement strand
ACGTCTCTGTAATGATGCACTACTGCTCTGACTACCTCTCTGTAATGATGTACTACTCCTCTGTATGCTACTTTTACTTCATTGAACTTGAAAACAAACAAACAAACAAACTTTTTAGACACACTCAATCCACATCTCTTGTTTTACAATTGTCAACCACAAGACCCACAGAGGCACAGCACTTTGCACAAAAGTTGGCTATTTCTCTTTTGTTGGTGAGCGATTCCTCCATTCACATGGTGTCTCATTGATACTATTCAAATCACTGTATATCAGTCAAAGACTCTTCATACCTTCACCTGACTTTTTCAATCCATAGACCAGAGGTTAGTTGTTCTTGTGGTTTGTCTTGTCTTGTCTTCTCTTCTCTTCTCTTCTCCTCCCTCTCCCTCTCACTCTCCCTTTCCTCTCCTCTCTCCTCTCCCCCTCCCTTCCCCTCCCCTTCCCTTTCCATTCTTTTTCCTTCCTTTCTCTCTGTCTCTGTCTCTGTCTCTGTCTCTCTCTCTTTTCTCTTTTTTAGGGGGGGATATTTAAAGCCACCCCCAGGAGATAATCAACAGCATTGTCACCTAAACTGAGTGCAATGTATAAGCCCACATACCTTGGTTCTCTTTCATCTATTTCCTACTTGTGTTGGATTTGTGCATGAACTAGATCTCCCTTCTCTGGAAGTACACAGCTCTTACTGGCGTCAATCAAGGTCACAGTCCCACATTCAAGGAAAAAATGAACTGGCTGTGGTTGCAAATGCATGTCTGTGGCCACTGAAAGGCTTTCTCAGCAGATGGCAACCATACTTCTAAGAAGCCTGTTGACTTCAGCACTTCTGTCTATTACTGTGCTCTGATTTTAAGTGCCAGCCTGCCTCACTGAAGCATTTTCCACTTGCTGTCATAAGCTATAACACGGAAAAGCCTACTTCTCTATCAAAACCTATGGTTAGTTTTTCCTCAGCTACCCACTACAGCCTCTCAAGCATGCATGCTTTGTGTTCCAACACTTAAATGTTCATCTCAGCAATACCCTTGAAAGGCTCCAGGGGATCTGTGCACAGGTAAAACAATGCATCAGAAAAGAGAGGGTGCCCTGCTCCCTACAGTATGGCCTGAGCCAGCCTCCTTTGATACATTCCTACCTCCACATTCCATACTCCTTCCTAGCTACAGAGTAACGTGTAGTTCTCATGGTTCTTTACATATACTGTACCATATATACCTCAGACTGTTGATTCATTTCAGGTTCATGGCTATGTTGGGTGGAGAGCACCGACTATCTGTGAATCTGAGACTGGACACACTTGTGGATTTAACATATAGTTATTTACAGAACAGGTCTGGTTCACATAATTCTACAGTCTAGTAAAGTCATCCGCTGACAAACCTCCTCCAGGCTGACCATGTTTTCTAGGACACACCTACACCTTCATGCCACATCTTTTCCACATCATTTTTCTTCTTGCAATTGACTCAGGGCCAAAGGAGGAAATCCTGATTATGTTCACCTTTTTGCACTGCACACAGTGAGGGGTGTGCTCTAGCTTTCACTCTGCAAGCTGCTAGCTCTCAGGGAAAGACATCCTTATCTTACCCAGGCATGTTTGCTCTTTAAGATTCAGCAAAAATGACTCCAGCCAGGGAAGCAGGTAATCTAACTGCAGGTCTTCATCTCTCCGCCTGACTCCTCCAAATCCAATCCCTAAAAATTTATCCCTAGTTCTGCAGCAGATAACCTGCTGGGGCCTACCATCTCCCACCCCCATTTCCTGTGGACCATACAGATCTTCTACTTCTAACCTCCCTCTCCTAACTGGAACCTTCAGTGGTAACACCTATCAGGATTCCAGAAGAATTTCCTGCCAGGCAACACTACCACATCTTTCTAAGAACCAGAGATGTCCACAGAAAATGAGGAACAAAACACCCATTCAACAAAGACAAGACCAGGCATCAGCACCTAGACCTATAACCATTCCAAACCCAGATGCATACACACCAGCATAAAAGCACAATCAGTAACAGCCAGGACAACACAGCTCCACTAGAGCCCAGCAACTCTCCCACAGAAGATCCTGACTATAGCAACATAGCTGAAACACAAGAAAAGACCTTAAAACAGCCTTTATGAATAAGAAGAGGTCCTTAGAGAACAAGTTAAAAATAAAGAAAAGAAAGAAAGAAACCCATGAAAACACAAACAGTAAAAGGAGACGAATAAAACAGTTCAAGATATGAAAGTGGAAATAAAATAAAGAAAATATCCAATAAAGTCAAAAAGAAAGAAAGAGAAAGAGAGAAAGAAAGAGAGAAAAAAGGAAAAAAGAAAAAAAAGAAAGTGGAAATAGAGTCAATACAGAAAACCCAAACTGAGAGAAATCTGGAAAAGCAAAATTTAAGAGCTTAAACAGGAACCTCACCAACAGAATACAGGAGGTGGAAGAGAGACTCTCAAGCATTGAAGATACAAGAGAAGAAATGGATACCTTGGTCAAAGAAAATGTTAAATCTAAAAAACTCCAGTTATAAAACATCCAGGAAATCTGGGCCACTAAGAAAAGACAAAATGTAAGACTAATAGGAATGAGGAAGGAGAAGAAACCCAGGTCAAAGGTAAAGAAAATATTTTTAACAAAATCATAGAAAAAAAATTCCCTAACCTAAAAAAGGAGAGGTCTATGAAGGTAGAAGCATGAGAGCACCAAATAGACACAAGACAAGAGAAAAAGATCAAGTAACATAAGGACAGGCATTAGAATAATACCCGACTTCTCAATGGAAACTCTAAAAGCCAGAAGGGTCTGGACAGATGTTCTACAGACTCTAAGAGACCATGGGTGCTACCCAAACCACTACACCACTCAGCAAAACAGTCAGTCACAATGAATGAAGAAAACAAGACATTCTATGACAAAACTAAATTTAAGGAATGTTTATTTACAAATCCAGCTCTACAGAAGACACTAGGAGGAAAACTCCAACCTAAAAAGGTTAAGCAGCCCAAGAAAACACAGGGAATAAATAATCCCAGACTAGCAAATCAACATAGGTAAATTCATCTTAATGACCTAAGTTTAACTCCCAGAATCTTGCAAAAAGTTGGATGCAATAAGGCACATTTGTAATTCCAGAATTTCTGAAATGAGATAAGGAGTAGAAACAAACAAACAAACAAACAAATCATCCTGAAGCTCAAGGATCACATAAACTGGAAATATACTGTAAAATACAGATATACCCTGCCTTAACAAGGAGAAAAACGAAAACTCACTCCTGGAACTTGTCCTCTGATCGCCACACATGGGATGTGTTATGTACACACACAGACACAGACACACACACACACCATCCCCACCACAGCAACAACAACAAAATAACAGGAATCAACAAATACTGCTCACTGATATCTGTCATTATCAATGGTCTCAATTTCCCCATAAAAATACACAATCTAATAGAATGGATACAATAACAAGATCCATCCTTCTGCTCCATCCAAACAAAAAAACAATAAAACAAAAGAACACAGTTTAACATCAAAAATAGTAATCACTTCAGTGTGAAAGCATAGAAAAATATATTATTTTATTTTAAATATATTTTTATTAGATATTTCCTTTATTTACATTTCAAATGTTATTCCCTTCCCTAGTTTCCCCTCCAAAAACCCCCTATCCCCTTCTCCCTCCCACTGTTCCCCAACCTACCCAGTCCTGCTCTGGGATTCCTGGCCCTGGCATTCTCCTATACTGGGGCATAGAACCTTCACAGGATTAAGGGCCTCTCCTCCTATTGATGATCGACTAGGCCATCATCTGCTACATATACAGCTAGAGCCATGAGTCCCATGTATTTTCTTTGGTTGGTGGTTTAGTCCCAGGGAGCTCTGGAGATATTGGTTAGTTCATATTGTTGTTCCTCCTATGGGGTTGCAAACCCCTTCAGCTCCTTGGGTACTTTCTCTAGCTCCTTTATTGGGAACCCTGTGCTCCATCCAATGGATGGCTGTGAGCATCCACTTCCGTATTTGTGTCAGGCACTGGCAGAGTCTCTCAAGAGACAGCTATATCAGGCTCCTGTCAGCAAGCTCTAAGCAAATGATTGTGAGGATCAAGCTGGTGTAGCCATTTTAATATCTGACAAAATAGACCTCAAACCAAAACTAACCTGAAGAGACAAAGAAGGGCACTATATACTCAAAGAAAAATATTCCACCAAGAGAACAGAGCAATGTTTTTTGTTTTTTTTTTTAAACATAGGGTCTCTCTTTGTAACCCTAAGTATCCTGGAACTCAAGATGTAGACCAGGCTGTCCTCAAACATAAGAGATACACTTGCCTCTGCCTCCCAGGTGCTGGGATTAAAGGCACGGGCCACCTCCCAGCTCAGCATTGCAATTTTTAACATCTGTGCACTAAACAAAAGGGCACAACGTTCTTAAACAAAACACTATGACAGTTTAAATCACACATTGGCCCTCACACACTGATAGTGGGATACTTCAAAACCACACTCTTACAAAAGACAGATTATCTAGACTAGAGAAATGCCAGAGCTAACTGATGTTATAAACCAATGGGAATTAACAGATATTTATAGAACATTTCACCCAACCATAAAAGAATATACCTTCTCCTCTGTACCTCACAGAACTTTCTCCAAAATTGACACAAAGTCTCAGCAGATACAAGAAAACTGAAGTAAAATCCTTCATCTTATCTGATCATCACAAATCAAAGCTGGTTGTCAACAGAAACAACAGGAAGATTACAAGCTCATGAAAACTGAACAATTCACTATGGAATGAAAGATTGGTCAAGATAGAAATTGAGAAAGAAACTAAAGACTTTCCAGAATTGAATGAAAATATGCGTAACACACTAAACTTACAGGACACAATGAAAACAAAAAACCTGGAGAAATCTCATACTATCAAAATAGCACACCTGCAAGCTCTAGAACAAAAAGAAGAAATCACAGTAAAAAAAGAAGAGATTGTAAGAAATAATCAAACTTGGGGCTGAAATCAATAACATAGAAACAAAACAACACACACACACACACACACACACACACACACCAATGAAACAAAGAAGGTTTTTTTGTTTTTTAGAAAATCAGTAAGACTGACAAACTCTTAGAGAAATTAACTAAAAACCAAATGGAGAGAGAATATCCAAATAAACAAAATTAGAAATGAAAGGGGGGAACATAATAGACACAGAAGAAATTCAGAGAATCATAGTTTAAAAACCCATACTCCACCAAGTTGAAATATATATATACTCAATAGGTACCACTTACCAAAGTTAAATCAAGATCAGGTAAGAAATTTAAACAGACCTATAACCCTAGTGAAAGAAAAGCAGTCATTAAAAGACACCCCCCCCCCAAAACAGCAAAAATCCAGGGCCAGATGGTTTTAGCACAGAATTCTACCAGAATTTCAAACACAGATTAATACTAGTATTCCTCAAATTCTACAAAATTGAAACAGAATATTGCCCAGTTCATTTTATGAGGCCAGAGTTACCCTAGCACCCAAACTATATAAAGTTACCCAACAACAAAAAAAAGAGAATTATAGATGATTTTTATGAACATAGATGCAAAATTCTCAATAAAATACTTGCAAACAGAATTCAAGAACACATCTTCTCAGAAATGTAGGGATGGTTCAACATAAGTAACTCATTAAATGAAATCTACCATATAAACAAACAAAAGGCAAAACCACGTGATCATCTCATTAGATGCAGAAAAGACCTTTGACAAAATCCAACCTTCCTTCATGATGAAATTCCTAGAGAAATTAGGGACACAACAGACATGCCCTCAACATGATAAAGGCAGTTTACAGCAAGCCCAAAGCCAATGTCCACTTAACTGGAGAGAAACTCAAGTGAATTCCACTTAAATCAGGAGCAAGACAAGGCTGTCCACTTTCTCCATACCTACTCAATATAGTACTTGAAATTCTAGCTAGAGCAATAAGACAATGGAAGGAAATGAAGGGGATATGAATTGGAAAGGAAGAAATCAAAGTATCTTTATTTGTAGATGATATGATAGTATACATAGATGATTTAAAAAAAAAAAAACCTAACAGGGAACTCCTATAGTTGATAAACATTTTCAGCCAAGTAGCTGGACAAAATCAACTCACAAAAATTGGTATCCTTCCTATATACAAATGACAAAACAACTGTGAAAGAAACCAGGGAAACAACGCCCTTTACCATAGCCTCCAATAATATAAAGTATCTTTCAGTAACTGTAACTAAGCAAGTGAAAGATCTGTATGATTAAAAACTTTAAGACACGGAAGAGAGAAATTGAAGATATCAGAAAATGAAAAAGATTTCCCATGGTCATGGGTCAGTAGAATTAGCATAGTAAAAATGGCCATCCTACCAAAAGTGATCTACAGATTCAGTGCAATTCCCAACACAATTCTAACACAATTCTTCACAGAACTTGAAGGGACAATTTTCAGCTTCAAATGGAAACACAGAAAACAACAAGATAGCTAAGCAATCCTGAATAGTAAAAGAACTGGGAGAGGTATCACCATACCTGATTTCAAAGTGCACTACAGATTGTAAATTACACAAATTATATAATAAATAAGCATTGGTATTGGCACAAAAACAGACTCATTGATCAATGGAATTAAATTGAAGAACCAGATATAAATCTGAAAAACCAGATATAAATCCAGGACCCCATAGATTCATGTGTTTGAATACTTGGCCATAAGGAGTGGCATTAGTAAGTGTGGCCTTATTGGAGGAGATGTGGCCTTGTTAGAGGAAGTGTGTCATTGTGGAGGCGGGGCTTTGAGGTATCCTATGCTCAAGTTCTGCCCAGTGTGGAATTCCAGTCTCCTCCTGGCTGCCTTCAGATCAAGATGTAGAACTCTTGGCTCCTCCTCTACATGTCTGCCTGCATGTTGCCATGCATTCCACCATGATGATAATGATGGACTCAACTCTGAAACTGTAAGCCAGCTCCAATTAAATATTCACCTTTGTAAGAGTTGCCTTGGCCTTGGTTTCTCCTCACAGCAATAAAACACTAACTATGACATATAGGACACTTGATTTTTGATAAAGAACCCAGATATACCCACTGAAAAAGACAGCATCTTCAAAACTGGTGCTGGTGAAACCGGATGGTTACATGTAGATCCATACTTATCGACCTACACAAAACTCAACTCCAAATGGATTAAAGACCTCAACATAAAATCAGATACAGAAGAGAAAGTGGGAACAGCCTTAAACTCATTGACAAAGGAGATGGCTTCTGAACAGAACAGCATTAGTGCAGACACTAAGATCAACAACTAATCCACAGGACATCCTGAAACTGAGACGCTTCTGCATGGAGAATGGACACTGTCATTCAGACAGAGCAATAGCCTACAGTGTGTGAAGTGATTTTTACCCACTACACATCTTATAGAGGACTAATATTAAAAATATATAAAGAGGGCTGGAGAGATGGCTCAGGTGTTAAGAGCACTGACTGTTCTTCTAGAGGTCCTGAGTTCAATTCCCAGCAACCACATGGTAGCTCACAACCATCTGTAATGAGATCTGATGCCCTCTTCTGGTGTGTCTGAAGACAGCTATACTGAGCACTCTCCCCCAAGCCCCCAAAAAGGAAAAGAAAGGATGTAGAACTCTCAGCACCTCCAGCACCATGCTTGCCTGGCCTGATAGGATGATGCCATATTTCCCACCTGATGATAATGGATATCCCTCTGAACCTGTAAGCCAGCCTCAATTAAATGTTGTCCTTTAAATGTATGTATGTGTATATATCTAAACAGATCTAAACAGATGTCTCAAAAGAGGAAATTCAAATGGCTGAGAAACACTTAAATGTTCAACATTCTTAGCCCAACAGGGAAATACAAATGAAAACCACTTTGAGATTCCATCTTATACCTGTCAGGATGGTTAAAATCAATAAAACAAATGACAGCTCATGTTGATGAGGATGTAAAACAAGAACACTCATTCATTACTGTAGAATCATAAACTTGTATAGCCACTATGGAGATCAGTGTGGTAGTTCCTCACAAAGGTGGATTCAATCTATCTCAAGATCCAGCTATACCATTCTTAGGCATGTACCCAAAGGCCACTCTATCCTACCACAGACATACTTGCTCATCCATGTTCATTGCTGCTCTATTCATAATAACCAGAAATTAGAAACAACCTAGATGGCCCTCAACAGAAGAACTGGATAAAGAAAATGTGGCACATTTATACAATGGAGTATTTACTCAATTATTCAAAAAGTGAAACCAAGAAATTCACAGGTTAATGAATGAAACTAGAAAAAAAAATCCTGAGTGAGTTATCCTAGACCCAGAAGACAAACATGGTATGTTTTCGCCTATCGGTGGATATTAGCCATTAACTCAATGATAACTAAGCTACTATTCATAGAACCACAGACACCAGGTATAGAGGAAGAGATAGGGGGCAGACCTCATTTAGAAAAGGAAATAACTAGATAGTTACAGATGTTGTGTTGGGACTCGAAGAGGAGGATCAAGTAAGGAATGGGAGGGAGAGAGGAACAAGGGCAGGAATGAGGCAAGAGACAGCTAAAATTAAGGACCATTTGAGTACTAGATAGTATGGAAAACAAATACAATAAAACTTCCTAAAATATATACATATATGAAAAAGAGCTAAATGAAATTGCCAACTAATGGAGGAGACAGAACCTCAACTGGCCATCTCTTGTCATCAAATGAAGCTTCCAGTGTCAGAATTAGATTACACCTAATTGAGTTGTTGACCAAAGGGCCCCATGGCTGCTGCCAAGACTATGGGTTGCTCTCTACAAACAGACAGCAAGGCCCCAAAGCTGAACACAACAGCCACACAACACACTGAACATGGAGAGGTCAAGCTGGCACCTACATAGAACCTATTGTCTTTGCTATGGGAAGATACTCTTCAGGCCACCCAAAGGAAATGTAAACACCAACCCGGCCACAAACCCTTTAATCTACAATGCTGTCCTGGATGCAAAACATGCCAGGGCAGTGGTGGCCTAGGTCCAGCCCGTGTATGTTCTCTGATTGGTGGTTCAGTCTCTGAGAGCCCCAAGGGTCCAGGTTAGTTGACTGTGTTGGTCTTCCTGTGGAGTTCCTATCCCCTTCAGGGTCCACAATCCTTCCTCCTATTCTTCCACAAGAATCCCCAAGCTCCATCCACTGTTTGGCTATGGGTGTCTATATCTGTCAGAGTAAATTGCTGTGTGAAGCCTCTCAGAGGACATGTTCCTGTCTGCAAGCACAGCAGAGTATCATTAATAATGTTAGGGATTGGTGCTTGCCCATGAGATGGGTCTCAATTTGGGCCGGTTATTGGTTGGCCATTTCCTTAGTCTCTGCTCCCTTCCCCGTGCCTGTAGACAGGATAAATTTGGGATTGAACGTTTTGTGGGTGGGTTGGTGTCTCTATTGCTCCACTGGGGTTCCTGCCTGGCTACAGGAGGTGGCCTATTCAGGTTCCATGACCCCAATGTTCTGAGTCACAGTTAAGATACCCCCACTGATTCTTGGGCAATTCCCTTATCTAACCAGGTCGCCTATTTGTGTTCTAGTGAGAGATGGGGAGTGGATTCAGATGGCAGGAGAGGTGGAATGCAACTGGGAGGAGTAGAGAAAAAGGAAACCATAATCAAGATATATTACATAATAAATACAACTATTTTCAATAAAATAAAAAATGTAAAAAAAAAAAAAAAAAAGAAAGAAAGAAAGAAAGAAAAAGAGTCAGCAAATGTTCACCGGCTGAAAGATACTTTCTAGGCAGAATTCCTTAGATACATATAATTATAGGAACATAGCCAAATGCTGTTAAACTCAATGAAATAATTTCACAGAAGTTATTATTCTAAGTCCAACCACACTGCTGTGTCTAGAGGCATCACGTCAGCACTCTGCAACTTCTTTCACTCAGTAGTTTTGAAATGCATACAAAATTGCCCAGGTGTGATGATACATGCCTGTAATATCAATACCCAGGAGGCTGAAGCAGAAAGTTAACAAATTTAGACCTAGCATTTGTGAGGCTGTGAGTGGGGAGGGAGAAAATATGTCTACCTTCTAGGTTTACTCCTGAACAGTCACATCTGATATAATTTTTGCACTAGAATTGACACCTGTGCTGGCTAGTTTTATATAATTTGGCACAAACCAGAATCATCTGGAAGAGGAACCTTCAACTGAGAAACTGCTTCCATATCATCAGACTGCAGGGAAGCCTGTAATGCATTTTCTTTTATTAGATATTTTCTTTATTTACATTTCAAATCTTATCCCAAAAGTTCCCTATACCCTCCCCCTCCCCCTGCTCCCCTACCTCCCCACTCCCACTTCTTGGCCCTGGCATTCCCCCTTAATTAGTGATTAATGGGGGAGGGTTCAGTGCATTATGGGTAGTGTTACCCTGGGCTGGTGGTCCTGAGTTCTGTTAGAAATTTAGCTGAGCAAGTCACGGGGAGCAAGCCAGTAAGCAGCACTCCTCCATGGCCTCTGCATCAGCTCCTGCCTCTAGATTCCTGCACTGAGTTGCTGTCCTGACTTTTTCAGTGAATAGTACTGTAGAAGTGCAAGCTAAACAAACCTTTTCCTCCCTAAGTTGGTCATGGTGCTTTATCACAGCAATAGTAGCCCTAACTAAGACACTGTGAGTGTGTGTACATGTATGTGAATATGTGCACATGCCTGTGCACACACAAAAATTAGAAAAGGGCATCAGATCCCACAAAGCTGGAGTTACATGCCCATCTTCTTATGTGGATGCTAGGGTGTGAACTATAATCTCTGTGATTGTGCAACAAATGCTCCTAACCACTGAGCCCTCTCTGCAGCTCTTGACATTGTTTTTTATACAGAATGTCTCCACTCTCAGTGTTGGGATTCCACACATCATTTTGAGAGAATTAGAAGCCAGTGAAGATCTAAGGAGAGAGAACCTGACTTTATATTCATAGCAAAATGTAGAAATGGTAAAAGACTACATAGCAGAGGAGCACCAGGAGATGGGAGACAACACTAGGATCATTTTAGGAATATCATCTGCTAAATTCTCTGTCTTTAAGTCAGGAGAAGCCTTGTGGCAATTCTTTCTACACCTGTGTGTGCAAGGTCTTTACTGAATTATCATTAGAGGATGGTGCAGATGCTGAGGTTGACACATTTCCCCTTAGCAGTCCAGATACAATACGCTGTCCTATCCCAACACCTCTTTGTTATTGTTTGCATTTCTTTATACACATTTACTGTGTGAACCCTCTGACACTCTACCATGTCATTTAGAATGTGTGAATGAGGACTCGTTTACTTCTCTAAGACTGGGAATGCTATTCAATCTGAGGACTTTGGAATTCTGTTCATGTACAGCCAGCCTGAGGTAGGCAGCAAATTCCCTTGACTCTATTGGGAAAGAACAAATTTCTTTCTCCACTGAGTTTGAGAGTCACCACCCTTTCGTGGCTTCAGGTTTTATGTCAGTTACTTGGCTTTTGTCTCTGTGTACTGGCTGATCAACTGTGGCAATTTCCTCTCATTTTATCTTCAGAGCACAGCCTTGTCTGTTACTTGTCTGTTCTCCCATTAATGAAAGGCGGGTCACCTCTTATCAGACTAACGTTCCACTAGTAGCATTTACACACTCCCCAAAGCAGCAGCAATGTGAACTTGCATCAAGGTGAAGAATGTAGTGAAGTGTAGGAAGTTGACACTTACAAGAAGAGGATGACACTGGGTTTCAGTCTAAATTTCTTCTTCCCAAAGCAGGTTCTACCTTCTTGGTGATGGGCTGAGCAGCTAAAACTTACATGAAATCCTGCAGTTTCACTAGCTAGAGAATCCAAGAATGGACTGTAGGACTAATTGCACAGCTGAGAGTAAAACAGACTTCAGAAAATTGACACCCACAAAGCAGAAGCCTGTACTGCATGATGCCTAGTGGCTGGATTTGTGAGACAAAGTCTTGCTAGGTATCTGCCTGACTTGAAATACTGTGTACACTAGTTAGCTGCTAGATCCCCTGCCTCTGCTTCCTAAGTGCTGATGTTAAAACATAACACAATATGCTGGGCTATTATATCAGAACTGTGCATGTTACAGGGCAATCTTATCAGCTCCACAAAGGTCAATGGGACTGAGCTAAACTGAGAGCTTGATTGCTGCCCACCGGAGAAAGCAGTTAGAGGAGGTTTGGTTTTATCCAAGGTTGCTCGCTAGTTTACAATATTAATATTCTCCAGAAAGCAACAGAATCCAGAATCTTTACAAAGGATAGGTCACAGCCCCAAAGTACTCAACAGGTTTAAAAAAAAAAAAACAGAAATATGAATACACTCAAAGAAAAAGCAATCAGGGGAACCAGCTGGTGCTGGCTAAACATCAACATTAACAAGCAGGGATTAAAGCCACATTTAATTATAATTAAGGGAATAAATACTGAGATAAAATAAACTAAGAGGAAAACTTGGAGAAATAGAAATGACTAGAGATAAAGAAATAAAAGGATGCTACCTCCTGCACTGCTTAGGTCTCAGAACCTTCACTGGGAACAGTGAGGGCACAAAGAAAGGACGCAGACACACACAGAAAAATGCTGGGGTCAGTGATCTGTGTGCTCTGATGGAGCCATGCCCACTAGCACAACACCCATAACCTGGAATATAACGTCAGCACAGTGGGTGGGGTTAGTCTGGTAGAAGGTCTCTGTGGGTGTGCGGTCTCACGATGAAGAATCTGTAATGGCTAGCTTCTGCTTACACTGGTCAATCAAATGTAAAGATTCATACATGTGCCAGAGGAAGAAGGCAATGTGCCAACTTTAACCCTGACCCATACATATGGGGAAAGGCTTTGCAAATTTCCCTGAGTCTGAGGTCTTGGTCCTTGTCATGTCTTTGTCCATGTCAATAATATATATCCACTCAGTACCTCCTCTGCTCCCTACAAAAAGAAATGTTAGATCTGAAGAATCATGCACATGAAATGAAAATTCACTGGATTGTTGTTAACAGTTGCTTAAAGATTCAAAGGAAAGAGTAGGGAAAGATAACTAGGTCAACAGTTACTCAGGTATTATTCAATCTGAAAGACAGGAAAAAATGTTGAAGGAATGAACACAGTAGCGCAGGTCCCTTTAATTAGAAATGAAAGGTTAAACAGCAACAGAATTTGAATCTAAAAAGGGCCAGTAAAACAAAATGAGAGAACAAAACACTGTAAACAAAAGCATGGTAGGCAGATGGCAACCAGCTCTGAGATTTGACTTCACCTACTACTTCCCAGTAAAAGGAACCAGGTTCCTCAGACAGACAGATGCTTCTAGGACAGGGCAAGGAAACACAAGATGAGCCTAGAGGGTGTCAGTTTATTCCAAATGTAGTCAAAATGACAAACAAAGTTGGCCACCACAGCATCTTCCAGGGGAAGGAAGGACGAAGGGACAGAAAGGGACAGGACCCATGCCACGCCCACTCCAGCAGTGACTCACAACAGGTTTGAAAACCTGGATGCAGTCCTGAGGCAAAAGAGTTTCAAGGAATCTCAGCCTCCTGGAGCCCTGGCATTTCCAATAACCCATATACTCAAACCCCTAGTAGTGGGGGATAACAATTAATATCTGGCTTCCTCCTCAAGCTGTCTGGTCTCACCCCCTGGTCTTTTGATGTATGCAATCCTTTGTCTTGTGTCACTGTAACTGTGGATGTATCCTGCCCGGCTTTTCTTGTTTGTTCTGTATTAAAAGTGTGATGCTCATTTTAAACAATACACTCAGTTTACACACACTCTCTCTCATGTGGACTGTTTGTCACTCGCTGAATCCTCGCTCATCTGCAACTGAGACCTGTTCCACACAGATAGGAGACCCCAAAAAGGAGGTAGTCTGCGGCAGACTCAGCCTGCAGAGCTCCCAAAGGCTGGACCAAGGGGAGCAAGAAGTAGTGGTGGTGATCCTGGGTTAGAACTGAGAGAGCAAGATTGCCACCTATGAGTCTCTTCTCATATAAACACAAGGCTGACTGGCTGGATGAACATAACCTGGCAAACACTAGGGAATAGAAAAGTAAAACTGGTGTTCTTGATAGAGAAACCTAGAAGTCTTCACACTGCCAAGTTCAACATCACCAGTGCTAAGGAATCAGGCATCACCTCACACCCTGATAGGATGCAGTGAGAAGGGCACTTTGTGTTAGATGGCAGACCCTCAGGCTGTCTTCTTTCCTGTCAGAAACCAGGCCACACCCACTGTAGCCTCTCTCCCATCTCTAGTAGTTTTTTCCTCCCACATTCAACTGTGAACAAGCCCAGCTAGACTCCCATACCTTGCTATTGCAGGATAAACTTATACTCTTACCCAGTACCTGCCTTAGCATGTAGGCTAAGCCAGGCTGAATTATGTGCTATAAAACTTCCCACCACACTCTGGAACATGTAAAAGTCAGAAACAACCCTCCTTCACGGGGAAAAGCAGAGGGTCCTTCCTTCCCTTCAAGCGCTGTCATGTTTTAACACGGTGACAGTCTCTCCTGATGGAGCACCTCTCCAAGTTTGAAGAAAGTTTCTGTCTCTCTTTGACACCATGCTCTGCTCTCTGTTTTATCTCCTCCCCACTGCTCTCCTACTTCCAGACTTAATCCACGGGCCTTGCTTGCTGTGGGTCTCCTTACCTAAAGAAGCTCATTCTGAAGGGTAACCTCCTATCAGCTCCTTTCTCAGACCTGTTGAAGCTGACCAAATCCACACTTCCCTGAGCGTGAGAAAATAACAGGTATGTTCACAATGACAGACATCCTAAAGACATCTGGCCAGGACTGAAGAGCATCAGGACTCTGAACTGCATGGGTGAGACAGGTACAGAATGGAGTTGTCTGATGTAAAGTGTGCTAGGACAGACAATAATAAAAGGATATTAATGGAAACACTATAGTTAAAAGCTTATACAAAGACATCTTTTAACATTTAACAAATATATACTTCATAATAAAACACAGGGGAATCTGGTGATGACTACGTGGTAATTCCCTTCACTTAACTGTGCAATTTTTTGGTAAACCTGCACATTTTTTAGAAGTAACCATTTATCTCTAAAATTGTGGCCATTTGTGCTGGTGCATGCCAGTAGGCAGGGCACTGAACAGGGTAAGGCAGGAGATAGGAGCTCAGGGCCACCCTTCCACAACAGGGAGGCCTTGTCTCAAAAAGAGTAAAATCTTCTAAATAAGGTGAAACATAGACTTAAAGATCAAAGAATCTAATAAGGGCAAGCATAATAAATCAAAAGGAAGCCAACCAAACTGCATCAGTGTCAAACTGGGAAAAAGAAAAAAAAATCTTATAAGTAGTGAGAACAAAACAATACAGTCCATACACGGCTCCTGATACATTCCATACTGACTTCTCATACACAAGGCACCCTCAGAAAATGGGGGCTAGTCTAGCTTTGAAGTGCTAAATGGAGAGGCAAGCTCCCTCAAGTATATCTGTGCTAAACCTTATACTGCCAATTATTGAGCGAGCCCTCCTCCTGTAATTGCCAAGATTGGCAGCCTAGTCTTGATAATCATCAAGACTGTGTATAGGCAGAGTATAAATTAATATTTACTTTATTCAAAATAGAAATTTCCTGTTAACTTAAAACAAATACAATACAAGATTAACACTCCCTCTAGAATGCATTCCTCCTTCCCTCCTCCAGGAGGTTCCAGGAACACTGGCTTGGATGAGGTGCCCTGCTGAGGAAAAGGCCTTTTGAACTTTGCAGCTTTCTTTCCTGCCTCCCTGGTGTGGGGATGCTGGTCATGGGTGTCTTTACAGGGTCAGTGTATTTTAAAGCTGTAGTACTTAGAACAGCTGACATGAGTTGACACAGGACTGTCACCAACTTGGGGACAGTTTTAACTTTGGCGTTCATTCAGGCTGCGTTCACTTGAATTGTGTTGTAGCACTTCAACATAAACCTTCGCCCTTTGTTCTTTATTTTCTTTTACAGTGTTGAAACACAGAAAACTGTGTGTCCAAAGCGACCAGGATATTCAGAATTTAAATCCCCCTGGAGCTGTAACTCAAATCACGCCCCAACATGTGTATAAACTATAATAGGGTCTTTCTTTGCAGAACGCAGATTCATGAGGCAATTCCATTTATCACTGAATAAATAATGCAGGAAATGTAGTCAAAGGGGGATTTTGCTTTATTCCCTTAACTATAAACGAAAATATGTAGCACTTTGCAGGATTACCACATGTGGTAACATGTCAACTTCTCAATCAATCTCTGAGCCCACATGGGTTAAGAGCTGTAAGAAATGTGCTGAACTCCCTTGTTAAAGTCACAGCTCTCAGGAAGCACAGTGGTGTTTGCATGCAGTTCTCAACCATGTGTCAAAGACCCCATTGTGATGTATCTGCAAAAAATATATAAGCAAGAGGTAAAAACCAAGCAGAGCTTTGACTGTCCTGGGAATTTCAGAAAGTACATTTGAGGATGAAGAAGGAGCCTGGGCAGAGTCAAGCCTGTACAGGGTCAGGAGATGATCACTTTCAGGTAGCCTTGAGTTTACAACATGACAAGCCAGTTAAGGGCTGGGGAGAAGCCTGGGAACTGAACTCGAAAGCCAAGTGTGTCGTATCCCCATAGCACAAGCTGACCCTGAATTCTGCTGAAACAGGAGAGGACTCGTCAGGATGGGTTTCAGACTCTCTGATATTAGTCTGTTTTTCCCCGGATACTCGGATCACAGCTATGCACAAGAAGGGCATTCCTCTTGGCCTGGTATGCTTGTGCTCATGGTATCAGAAGTACTGGCGTACAAAGATCAGGCTATAAGTGATTTCCATCTATTTTAAATCCCTTTGATTGTAATCATGTTATTGAAGTAGGGCACATTTCAGTTCTGTAGTATGCTACTTAAAATGGATTACAGTGGAGTGGCCAGAAAATACTCCTGTGAGGAGTGCTCCAAAGTTAGAGAGGGAAAAAGCCTTCATTCTTCCACTTCATTGTTAAGGCCTACACCTGCTGCAGAGGTCAACCAATCACTCAACTGCAGCCTCTGATTTCTTAGACATGCTGTGACAAACACTGATGTATTGATTTCCTGGCACTATCAGACATTAAAAACAATGAATGACATACTGGGTTTCTAATATTTCACATGGTTTCTAATATTTCACATCTAATATTTCTAATATTTATATTTTAAAATTAGAAAATAATATTTTGATGTGAAAACAGTTGGGCAAATTTCCTGCAGATCAACATAAAGATGAACTTGGATGAATTAATGCTGTTTAGATGAATTAATGACTTCCTGATTTGATTCAAATAATTTTAAGAAGAAAGTTTAAGGAGATGGTTTTAGTTTTTTTGCCAGAAAGATATAATATAGTTAGAATCAAGAATAGAATGTGCCCCCTCCTCATAGAATAGTAAGTAAAGGCTGCATCATAAGGAATACAATAAATACACTAATAAGGGATATAGGCTTGGGACAGATTTGTGATCAAGGAAAAACATTCATTCTAGGCCAGGTCCAAGGATAAAACCACAGGTGTGCACTATGATAAAGAAAGGCCATGAGAAACCGTTGCTTTGGATTTATAATGAGCTTGTAGAATGAAACGCTGCTTTGAACTTAGTGTTGACATCCTTCTTGAACTCCCTTTTGTGTGACATCTTATTTATCAGGTAATTTTATAAAGAACTTTTCTCTAAGAAGGTATTAAAGGGTCAGAGAGAAGAAATAAAGTGTGGCTTTGAGGGCTTTGCTCCATCCACCAAACACACACACACACACACACACACACACACAGGTATGTATTGAAGGGCCCAGTTTAACACTACAAACTCCATATTGCTTTCATACTCCACTGTAACTTTAAATTTTTTTAAAGCCTATTTTAAATGATGGTTCTTAAATGCTTTTCTTCTAGCCTACCACCCACCAGAGGTAGTGGAAAAGAAAGGTTATTATGATACAGGGGAAGTAGAGCTGTTTAGAAATGGTTCTTTGGAGCAAATCCCATCTGCGCTGTAAGGAAATGAGCAATTCAGTTTACAGGTCAGCGGCAGCTCAATCCACTAGCAAATACTTCACGAATATACCAACAGTCCAGCTTGGTAGAGTCGGGGCAAACACGAGTCAGCAGAGGTGACATGATCTAGCAGAGACAGTCAGGCCTCAGCCAAGTTGGCAGGAGGGGTTAGGATCCAGGAATGCCAGGAATTCTTCTTAGCTGTGCCTCTCTCACCAAAGCAAAGATCAGCAAAGACAAGAGACAAAGAAGCATTGCAGTGCTAGCTCTACAAGCAAGCCCTTCTAACAGTGCGTTGAGTTCTCTTTATACTCCCCCCAAATATCACATGTCCTCCACGGGTCTTGCCTCACCTGTGTCTCGCCTCAGTATATGAGTCTGACTTAGCAAAACTCCAGGTGAGTCTGTATCAGCTGACATCACTCTGCCAATCAGCCAAATTCAAAGAAGTCACAGGAAGCGACTACCAGAATTTTTTTGATGTGTTTCTCTCTATGGAGTCCCAACAAATGGAGCTCATAATGTATGGAAGGTGGACCAATACATGAGTACATGAGTGTCATTAGCGAAGAATCCTTCATCATGTGTTCTTTCACATGCTTGCTTTAGCAACACATCCTTTCACCTGTGTCAGCTTCAGTGAAATTCCTTCACGTTTGCCCTGACAAAACACCATCCAACACAACTGACTTTCCAAAGAACCCTTGAAGAAGTTTCCACTTGAATCCATTTTATAATTAATTTGCCCTCTAAATGAACTCAGCTACTAGAAAAACCCCAACTTATTCCAGGAGCCATGTCACCCTGGTAATAACCACAATTCCCCTGGGCAAGTAGCCATTCTACCCTTAGCAACAACCAATCAGTTTTTAAGGGGAAAGTACCTAATGTCTAAAGTAGATTGATTAAACTAGCAACCATTGTTCATACCAAGCTGAAATCACTACTACCCAATAGAAGTGTACAAGCAAATTATCAACCAACCATGTAACTGCCAAGTTGGAAAGTTCCTCACCCTGATACCAGGATAAATAGGCAAGGCTTGTACCAGCTCAGTGCCTTCCATACCCTCCTCTATGCTGGAGAGTTTGGAGGGTTCAAGCTTGAGCTTGAATAAAGACTCTAATTTGCATATGAGTTGGACTCCTGGTGCTCTCTGGTGGTCTGTAGGGACCTCACAATCTGAACATGACCTGTACATATGTCTCTCTCTATATATATATATGTCTATATACACATGTGTATATATATATATATATATATATATATATATGTATGTATAATATGCCTATATATGTCTATAAGTATGTACATACATATGTAGGCATATTTGTATGTATATAAGTATGCATGTGCACTTGTGAAATTGATGAAACAGGTGGTTGGGACCAATTAGTTTGTGTGTGTGTGTGTGTGTGTGTGTGTGTGTGTATGTCTGCCTTTCTTTTCTTCCTTTTCTTTTCTCTCTGACTCATGAAGAATTAATGAACTCCAAGCTTCTCACCTAGCAAAAGAGGAGCTCTTGAGCCAGAGAGAAAAAAATCCAGGTAACTAAGCCTTTTTTTTTTTTTAGATATTTTCTTCACTTACATTTCAAATGCTATCCTGGAAGTCCCCTATACCCTCTCCCCCGCCCTGCTCCCTAGTTCACCCACTCCTTCTTCCTAGCCCTGGCATTCCCCTGGGGCATATAATCTTCGCAACACCAAGGGCCTCTAATCCCATTTATGGCCAACTAGGCCATCCTCTGCTCCCCAGTTCACCCACTCCTGCTTCCTGGCCCTGGCATTCCCATGGGGCATATAATATTTGCAACACCAAGGGCCTCTAATCCCATTTGTGGCCAACTAGGCCATCCTCTGCTACATATGCAGCTAGAGACATGAGCTCTGGGAGTACTGGTTAGTTCATATTGTTTTTCCTCCTGTTGCAGACCCCTTTAGCTCCTTGGGTACTTTCTCTAGCTCCTTCATTGGGAGACCTGTGTTCCATCCAATAGATGACTGTGAGCATCCACTTCTGTATTTGTCTGGCACTGGCATAGCCTCACAAGAGATAGCTATATCAGGGTCCTGTCAGGAAAATCTTGCTGGCATGTGCAATAGTGTTTGGGTTTGGTGGTTGTTTATGGGATGGATCCCAGGGTGGGGCAGTCTCTGGATGATCCTTCCTTCCATCTTAGCTCTGAGCTTTGTAACTCCTTCCATGGGTAATTTGTTCCCCATTCTAAGAAGGAATGGGGGTATCCATGTTTTGGTCTTCATTCTTCTTTT
>NC_034605.1:65404001-65443677 GCF_900095145.1 Mus pahari | reverse complement strand
CCATCTCTTGTATTCTGTTGCTGATTCTCACATCTATGGTTCCTGATTTCTTTCCTAGGATTTCTATCTCCAGAGTTGTTTCCTTTTGGGTTTAATTTATTGTTTCTACTTCCACTTTCAGATCTTGGATGGTTTTGTTCAATTCCATCACCTGTTTGGCTGTATTTTCCTGTCATTCTTTAAAGGATTTTTGTGTTTCCTTTTTAAGGACTTCTACATGTTTAGCAGTGTTTTTCTGTGATCCTTTAAGGGCTTTTTGTGCTTCCTCTTTAAGTACTTCTACCTATTTAGCAGTGTTCTCCTTTATTTCTTTAAGTGAGTTATTAATGCCCTTCTTAAAATTCTCTACCAGCATCATGAGATATGATTTTAAATCCGAATCTTGCTTTTCAGTTGTGTTGGTGTATCCAGGACTCACTGTGGCGGGAGTACTGGGTTCCGATGATACCAAGTGGTTTCTGTTAGTAAGATTCTTACGTTTGCCTTTTGCCATCTGGTAATCTCTGGTGTTAGATGTTTTAGCTGTCTCTGGTGCTTTTTTTCTTAATCCCCTGATGCTATCATCAGGATTTAAATTGCCAGAAGCCAGTGGCTTGTGGCCACAGAATAGCAAAGAGTTAAAGAAAGAGTTAAACTGCCAAAAGTAAGCTGCTTGTGGCCATGCAGTCCCCAATTCCATACCCCATATGTCTTCCTTGGAAGAACTATCTTCTGCAGTCCCTAATAGTGTTACTTGATGGGCAAAGGGAAAGGTAGAAGCTTGGAGATAGAGGCCCAGGATTATTTGAGTCAAGCACCAGACTCTAGAATGTTCCCTCTTACCCACTAAGGTGTCCAGGACATACTGTCTGTATGAAGGTCGCATAGAAAGCCAGCAGCTCGTGATTTTCATTGCAGAAGCAAAGAGAACCAAAGGTTCATCTCCCAACCATAAAGGGGGAAAGATGAGCTCTGGAAAGGAGATGGGCACAGCCCCTCTACTAACTCTCAACCCACTTTAATACTTATGAGCCAGGCACCCATAATCCAAGACCTCAGAGGCTGCACCAAGGGTGGTCCATGAATTTCTTATTATACCCTCAAACATGGCAGCTTTCAAATTTCTGTTCTGTCTTGTCACATTTCCTTCCTTTTCAGTTCTACTCTCTCAGTCTCTCTCTCTCTCTCTCTCTCTCTCTCTCTCTCTCTCTCTCTCTCTCTCTCTCTCTCTCTCTCTCTCTCTCTCTCTCTCTCTCTCTCTCTCTCTCTCAAGACAGAGTTTCTCTGTGTAGCCCTGGCTGTCCTAGAACTCACTCTGTAGACCAGGCTGGCCTTGAACTCAGAAATTCGCCTGCCTCTGCCTCCCTTTGCTGGGATTCAAGGTGTGTGCCATCACGCCCAGCTCTCAGCTTCTCTTATCCAGCTCATCTACACTGGATGCAGTGATGCTCATACCAAGACAAGACCAACTCAAACCATCCTGAGCATGACACCACTTCTTCCTCTCCATGGAGGCCTGCTTCCTTGGGGATCCCGGGATTGGATACTTTCCTGTGGTTTTTCTAGGTGGAGATTTGGAGACTGAAGGTATCTGCCAGCTAAATTCAAGGCCTGGCATGAAACTGTGGGAGTGTGACCCTGCTCTTTTAAGGTTAATAGAAGTATGAACCAACAGACTGGATGCTTTACCTGAACTCTGGGGGACATGCAGCAAGCATTAAATAGCACCTTAAAAATATTAATTGTTGTGGGAACCATACACACCACACCTTTGCACACCATACACACACCTAACAAGACAACTTCTGGGGTCTCCTACTCCTACTATCATGTTCCTGGGGATGGAACTCAGATTGTCTGGCTGTGATCTTTACTAAGCTACGAACATTTGGGGGCTGTTCTACATTAGTGCTGTTTTAATCTGTTCCAAGTTTACAGCTTGTATGCAGTCTTTCTTCTCTTCCACATCCCTAAGGCTAATATCCCCAAGCAAACCAGTTCTATATCAAAAGGAGAGGGAGAAATGAAGAAAGAATATATTACCTCATTTATTCAAAGCCTATCGAATCAACCATATATCTGAATGTGGCAGGCTCTCATCTAGCCACAGTATCATCCTCCTAAACTCACAAAGGAACACTTCTTCTCTACTAAACTTGCCTCTTAAAATCACTGATAACATGTGCCACTCAACCTCAGCTAGGTACTAGGCTTTGTTGTAATCATTTGACTACCTTAACTCACTTTTCATTTACAGTAACTATGATGTCAGTACTATCCTTAGACTTACAAGTATGAGACCTACAGCACAGGAACTCTACATTCTGCCTAAGGTCACACAGCTAATAACTAAATCAATGGAGGCAATGTGAGTTCATGGCCTCAAGTTGTGATCCTCCTGTCTCCACCTCCCCAGTGTTGGGATTACAAGCATGGGCCCCACATCTCGTTTGTATAGTACTGAGAATTTAAGTCAGGGTTCTGTGAATACTTGCAAGCACTCTGCCAACTAAGCTATATCCCCAACTCATTTTGTTGTTGTTGTTTGTTTTAATCAGCATCTCTTATACCCCAGGCTGGCCTTGAACTTCTGACCCTCCCATCTTTGCCTCCTAAGTGCTGGGATTGTAAATGTGTACAACCATTCCTGGCCTTTATGGAAATTTTAAAAATAAAAATAGAAAATCACCCTACGTGGAGGACTATGACAATGCAAACGACATACTTGTGATGGGGAGGTTTCTAGCGGCCTTTGTGGGAAGGCCCATCCGGAAAGAAGGGCCTGCTGAAGTTCATGTCCAGCACAGAAGCCAACTTTGAAGTCCTAGTTGCAGTCTGAGCAGCTGCTAGCTCAGTTTAGAATTGGTACGAACAACTTCAAAAGCATCAAATTGCTAATCCACTCTACACTTGTTAGCCCTAAAGTTCCCAAACAAGACCTGCAGGCAGCTATCAAATTAAATAAAGGCAGAAGCTAAGGAAAGTATGGTCAACCAGTAGCCAGTCTTGGGAACAGAGAGAAGTATGGATTTCTGATGGACGGTGGGGAGCACGGGTGGCCCCACCCCCTATTGGGGTGGGGGAGTCCTCTCAGTAAGGTGTAGCTGGAGAAGTCTCATACTCTGGTAGTCGGAGCTAGCCAGAGTAAACAAGTGTGGGGCACACATCTGGAGAGGATCCCTCAATTCTGTAAACTGAATGTTATGATGATCTGGAATGCAGGTGCAGCTCAAGCTGTCACCTCACTCATCTTGGGTGAGTGACAAGAATCCTTTTCTTTATTTCACTGAAGATGAACATGTTGCTTTTCTTTCACCCAGATGCTACAATTTTCCTCAGAGCTGATGCTGCAGTCCTGTGGCATAACTATACATTCAGCCTTGTGCTTCTGAAAGACACCCCAAACAACCACTATCTTTGTCTTCCCATTCATCCAATACCACATCTACTGCCTGCCACCCAGGAACATGACAGTGAACCTCTAAATGTAGAGTGACAAAACCCACACCTATCAGACAAAAGGTGTGTTTTAGATGTAATCTAGTAAAACTTCACTATGCAACATTGTATCCCACCATGCTTACATTCCACTAGCTTACAGCTGGAACCAAGCTCCAGACATGAACTGTCATGATGAGACATTCCATGCATCCCAACCAGGCAAAACACAATTCACAAAACATTCCTCCTACCAGACACTGAAATGGGCACTCTGGGAGTCAGATGATAGTGTGAAGGTGTTTAAGAATGGAAAAATTTGTAAATAAATCCACTTTTTAGGCTTACTTCTACTAGCACAGGTACAGCTGGCTGACAACTATGCAAAGGATGAATCCAGTTTCCACAAGAGAACCCTTGAGTAGCCAAAGAGGTTGGAAATCCACCTCAGTTCTCCCTCCACATCAATATTCTCAGGGTATGGTTTTGAAAGCCTTCAGAACTTAAGTAGCCCATCTCATGGCAGAGCAGTAGGCCCAGTCATGAGGGCAAGGCTGAGACAAGGAGACTTTGAAGTGGTCTGCCCACAGGGACCCAAGTTCAAGAGCCACCAAAGATCTTTTGGATATAAATCAATTGATGCAGCTGCAAAGTGAAAGAGCTGAGTTGACAGTTAAAGAGTCATTTAACCACCCAGAGAATTCTGTGATGATGCATAAAATTATCAAAACATTCAAACTGTGTTAGAAGACATAATGTGATTTATTTTTGTCTATAACTATTCATACTAGAAACAGGTATAGAGTATCAGGGTTGGGTTATAGGGATAAGCACAGTAAAAATGAAGAGATTGGAAAAAATTATAAATACAGACAAAAATATCAGCCCTTTTAGTAAAATCACCTCTTCTAGAAATGTGAGAAATTTCATTTTAAAAGCAGCTAATTGTGAAACTGAAGCTGGAATAGAACTTGGAAATATTTCCAGTGTTAGTAACAGCTGCTGTTACACAGTGATATCAGCTACTCCAACTCTTAGAGCACATTTTATTAGCAAAAAGAAATTAAAGATGGGGATTCAAACGCCTATTTGTCCTCCCAAACACAAGCTCTCTAAAACACAATTATAGTCTAGTGAAAAAGCCACAATATATTTGTTTTAAAACAATAAAGCCCACCCAAATGTTGGTCATCTGATAACTGGTTACACACAATGTGTCCTAGTCTCACAGCGGAATATTACCCAGTCATAAAAAGGAAGTGCTGACAGTTGTCCAGAACAAACGAACCTTGGAGGCACTATGCTGAGAGCAAAGTGAGACACAAGGCCACATCCTGCTTAACTGCCACACAGATGCCTAAGCTGGCAAGTCCACAGTGACAGTATACCAGCTAAGCAGATGCCATGCACTGGGAGTGAGGGAAAGGAGGAACGACCACACAGTTTACAAGGATCCCTTCTGGGGTCATAAGCTGAGGATTGTGCAGCTCTGGAGGCACACTGAAACCGCCAGACCTTAAAGTGAAGATCCGGTCAGATCTTACACAGATTAGTCCACAGGATTGCAAAGCTGGGATAGGGGGACACAGACAGACAGGGTAGCCATTTCAACATCAACAGAGGTTGCTGTGAGTTCTCTATGTGCCCTTCAGATATTAGCAAAGTCCTCATACAGCATGCACATGCTCCTGCTGAGGGGTGCTGTCAGCCTTTTAAGAAGTTCTTAAAAGAGACATGCATAAACCAGGTGTGCTAGTGCACACCTTTAATCAGGAAGCAGAGGCAGGCAGATCTCTGTGAGTTTGAGGCCAACATGGTCTACAAAAACTTCCAGGGCTACACAGGGCTGTGTGTGTGTGTGTGTGTGTGTGTGTGTGAGAGAGAGAGAGAGAGAGAGAGAGAGAGAGAGAGAGAGAGAGAGAGATTGAATTTGTTGCGAATGAACCAAGCTGCCGAGTTCCTATCTCCTTCCATCATGACACAGCATGTCAACTTCATAATTTATTTTAATGACCTTCAAAGGCTAGAGAGATGGCTTAGGAGACAAGAGTGCTTGCTGCTCTTCTAGAAGACTGAGTTTGTGTCTCAGCACCCATATCAGGAAGCTCACAATAGCTGTGAAGATGCACGAGCACACACACACAGAAAGAGAGAGAGAGAAAATATTGCAAAAAAAAAAATAACACTTTATAGCTTTGCATATGTGTTTAAAAGAGTATTCCTCAAATGTCAGCCATACTTTCCCACCTTCAGCATGTCTGTGGCCTTCTTATTATCTCTAACCTAAATCTACCTAATAAATAAATTGTTGGGCTGGAGAGATGGCTCAGCGGGTAAGTGCACTGACTGCTCTTCTTAAGGTCCCGAGTTCAAATCCCAGCAACCATATGGTGGCTCACAATCATCTGTAATGAGATCTGGTGCCCTCTTCTGGGGTGTCTGTAGACAGCTACAGTGTACTTAAATACAATAAATAAATAAATAAATCTTTAAAATAAATTGTTTAGCTTTCTTTTTTTAAAGATTTATTTATTTATTATATGTAAATACACTGTAGCTGTCTTCAGACACACCAGAAGAGGGCATTCGAGCTCATGACAGATGGTTGTGAGCCACCATGTGGTTGCTGGGATTTGAACTCAGGACCTGTGGAAGAGCAGTCAGTGCTTTTAACTGATGAGCCATCTCTCTAGCCCAGCTTTCTTCACCTTAGAAAGTAATAAGCATAAAACCATACATTGGATTTGCTAACTTAGTTTTTTTCCCCATACATTAAAAACAAAGACCTAAGATAAATGTAATATCACCATAATGAACTTAAAATCATAGTATACAACTTGAGAAACCCTGATAAAAATTATTTAATCTAGAATCAAATGTATACCTATTGTTTTAAAATGATATGGATACAGAGGCTGCGGCGGTTGGTGCCTATAATTCTAGCACTTGTGAAGTGAGGTAGGAAGGTTACTTTAAGGTTAAGGCTAGCCTGGACTTCATGATGAGTTCTAGGCCAGCCTAGGCTACAGAGAACCTGCCCCCTCCCAATGAAAATGAAAACAAAAAATAGTGACAGGGAAATTAAATGCTCAGAAAAGCGCTTTTCAGCCAAGCATAGGTTGACTCTGTTCCCTAGATCATGGCAAGGATTGAAGGCTGTGTGAGAGAGAGCATGGACTGGGTAATTAGGGGAGTTGAAAGCAGTTGGCTTCCTCAGAAGGGAAAGAAGGGCCTGGGATGATGTCTTCCCTTCAGATTCATGGTGTAGAAATTCTGTCATGCTCTGAATGGAGAAGTCAATAGCTGATAAGCAGGTGAATAGTCTCTACAGATCCTTTGAACACTCTTGTAAGAGTGGCCAAGCTCTCTTGAAGGCAACAGGTAGAAACTGGGCTCCCCACATCCATTCTCCCCTGAAGGAAAGACGTCTAGTGTGACGGAAGGTTAGAACAGTTTCCAAGAGGAGCTTAGCCCTGAGCTTCCTGGACATATCACCCCCAAACCCTCACACAGGGTCAGCTACTTCTGCAAAGATCACTAGCCAGCAGGTGACACAGGACAGGCAGGGTCTGTACCCAATCCCATGTGAAGCAGCTGTGACTAATGCCTGACACCTCTGTGGTGCCAGTCACAGATCTACCAGCCTGTTCCAAGGAGAACTGAGGAAAGAGGGAAATAAATGACTTGTGGCTC
This sequence comes from Mus pahari, assembly GCF_900095145.1. Classification (NCBI taxonomy): domain Eukaryota; kingdom Metazoa; phylum Chordata; class Mammalia; order Rodentia; family Muridae; genus Mus; species Mus pahari. Next base: position 65,436,567 of record NC_034605.1, on the reverse strand, counting down.
TTTCTTGTCCTTTACTGTTTCCAGCTGGATACAATTTATTCTACAATTCTTCCTGGGAAAACTTCCATTTCGCCCTCACCATGGCTTCAGAGTTCCTGCCTCATGCAGCCTGCTGGCATGTGGCTTACAGCCTGCATGCCAAGTCACAGCTCCCTGGGATTTCTTGGGTTGCCTTTTTTCCGAAGGAAGCTTTGCCTTGCAACCTTGTAACTACAAAAGTATGCTTTGTAAAGACTAATCAAAAAACACTGCAGAACTGCAAAATTTTTAACCCTAGGGACTACAGCTAAATGATAGGCAGAAAAACCCTAAAAGTACTGAGCCTAAGCAAGTGTCTTCTAGATGTGACAGAACAGCCATGTTCATGAATTCACAGCAGGCAACATTCTAGCCTGGAGCTGGGACAGACTCATAAATGGCCCCTGGCCCTCCATCCTGAGGAGTCATTGAGACTTGAAAGCTCTAGAAGAAGGAAAAGTCTAGGCCTTCTTTAAAAGTGTGGCCCCCTGGAAGGCCATTCTTACTCTGGTAGGTAGTCCCATACCCATTAGAATTAGATGAATATCACAAACTAAACTCAGTGGGTTCTTTTAAAAAGACCTGAAGTTGAAAAGGGGTGGAGGCTGGTATGGGAGGCATCATGAGGAGAAGTGCAGGTAAATATGATGAAAATACACTGTGTGCCTCTAAAACTAACTTTGAGAATTTCACCAAGTACTATTAGTTTTGTGTAACACTATTGCAGTCAAGCAATTTTCTGGACCATTTTTAATCTAGGAAGACTATTGGTGATGTCTCAGATATTTTTCTTCCCAACATTTCAGAATGATTTCCCAGAGAATAACAAACAGCTGGTACTTCAGTATTAGTAATTGAGATTCATATTTGTGAATATTCTCAGAAACTCAATCATTTATATCTTGGAATTCTCCAGGGCAAAATTATAATTAAACAATCACCTCCCACCTTGGAACTGGATCATCATATTTCTCCAAGCTGCTGTGAGGACCACATGCACTACACACGACCTGGGGGAGGCTGGGGCTGCTGGGAATGCAGACTCTCGGATGAATGACTCCAGGACTAGGAAAGGACAGCCTCCAGGAGCAGCCTACAGCCCACACTGGGAACAGGACATTCAGAGAATTCTTATAGAGTTAACAGCTGAGCTCCCTGAACCAAGCCTTGCCCTCAAAGCCATGCAGTCAGGATTCTCTTAAGCCACTGCATCCATAAAGTCAAAGAAAATCTAGGAATAACTGGTTGAAGAGATGGCAGAGTTGGTAAAGTACTCGTCCTGAAAGCATGAGGACCTGAGCTCAGCCCCCAGAACCCAGCTGAGGAAGCCAGGAGTGGCGGGTACACTTGTGCCCTCAGCACCCACCAGGAGGGTAGGGAACAGTCCATCCCCTAGAGCAGCCTAACTGCCAAACTCCAGGACAGTGGAGGCCTGGGGCAGAAACACCAACATGGCCAGTACAGGGCACCCAAGGCTGCCCCTGGCCTCACATGAAAGGAAGCAAAGAGAAAGGCTCCTCTCCATTGCATTACACAGTGTATAGGTTCCAGGTTAAAGTGCAGCCGCCAACAGCGCATGACTGCATAGTGGTCACCTGGAAAGGGAGTCACCGTACATAAAGGCTGAAAGATCCTCTACAATGCAATGAAATTTTTACTTGCTCTTTATCATTACCATGTTTTTGTTTTTGTTTTTGTTTTCTTGTCTTAGCAATGAAGTTGACTTACATGGGCTACTAATCCCAACTTTACACATGTTCTACTAACTCACAGAAGTTCTTGTTAAAACAAAGTATTGAACTTTTAGGATCGGTATGCCTAACAGAAACATGAGATGCCAGAACTAATCAAAGACTGATCTATTCCCAATTACTGCAATTTGACACTTAATTTCAATGATGCTTTAAAAAAAAATCATTGCAGCTGGAAAAAAGTCCCAGCCACCTGCAAAGGGGCTTCCCAAGCAGGAAGCTTGCTGCTTAGTACAGTGAGGGATTTTGTTCATTCAAAATTTGCAGGATGTGTAATAACTTTTTCTTTTTATTCTTTCTTTTTTTTTTTTTTTTTTTTTGCCATACCTCCCCCAATCCTGGCCCCTGTCTGACCCCACAGCCTCCACTTCCTGCTCTTTGTCTTCTTTATAGGAAGCTACAAAGGAAGGGCAAGAGGTTCCCCTGTTGCTGTCCTAGGATACACACTTCCTTAGCCATCAAGGAGACAATCTCTCTTCATCTAGAGGTTTATCTGGTGACCATGTCACCTGGCTGTACAGATAGAGTCAAAAGCAAGGCTCCTTCAAAGCAACAGCAGCATTCAGACCATCAGCTGTACTCTGGCAGAGTGTGGGAATAAATACACACCACAGCACAGCTTCCCAACAGGGAGATTCAGAAGGTACACTCCAGATGGGTGCCCTGTTCTTAGGAAAGGACTTTTTCACTCATCGCAAGATATGAAGAACTGCTCAGCATCTTTTTCTCTATGCTGGAGCACACCAAAGTCTTCAACAATGCAATGCAAATAAGAATTCTACCCTTGAACTACATCCCCAGCCCTTTCTTTACCAACCTCATAAAAACACCTCTAATATCAGAAATCTATTATAGTTTAAATATTTATGTAAGATCTCCATCAAATTAAAAAAATGTGCACGGAGATTTTGCCTGCATGCATGTCTGTGTACCACATGCATACCTAGAGGCCACAGAAGCCAGGAGAGGGCATTGGATGCCCTGCAACTGGCTGTGAGCTACAATACAGGTGCTGGACGATAAAAGCAGGTCCTCTGGAAAAACAGCATGTGTTCTTAATTGCAGCACTGTCTCTCCAGCTCCTCAATCATCTTTTAGATTTAAACACTGACACTTTGGGATCCATGTTAAGATTAGGACTTTTACTTGCGTCTGTGGATTAGAAGCCAACTTGTGGAGCATGGAGACTGAACTCAGGTCATCAGCATTTAACATGCTGAGCCATCTCATCATCCCAGATAGGACATCTTAAACATAAGGTTAAATGGCTCATTTCCCTCTCAGATTCCACCTACAGACGAAGGCACTGCAAGTATGGAAAAGCTGTAACTGGAGATCAAACAGAGAAGCACGCTGACACAGGGGACTCACAGAAGTGTTGGCCTTAAGTTGGTTAAGCATTGTAATGCTTAAAGCAATAGTCTAATATGTGTAAATTACTTCTGAAGCCACTGCAAGAAATGACTAAAAGCAACATAACCATAACCATGGTACATCCAGAGCCTGGAACATCATTTGTATTAGAAAGATAATAACAAGTTCCAAACCACCACCCCCAACACACGCACACGCACACACACACATGCACACGCACACACAATGCGTCAGTAACAACAGACAAAGCACTCATGAATCCATCTGCTCCAACGTGATCAACTGAGAATGTTAGATTTGATCAACACAAAACATGGCTGCAACCAGCACACAGCACACAGATGGCTCCGCAGCAGTGGCCACGAAGACTGGGATTGGATATTGCTCTTCCTAGAATAAGTGCCAGTCATCTGCATAGCTGGGGTGGTCTATGTTCTGTACTCAGTGCAAATGGTCAAAAAAAAAAAAACAAAAAACCTCTTTTGAAATGCCACACTCTGAACATCAGAATAAATCATCTCAGTATAAAATAGCTTCCCTAGTGAAGGAAGAAACTCACCCTTTTCATAGAAATCTTCATATTTGAGTGCGGTAATGAAGTCATAAAATACCATTATCAATTACCAATAGAGGGCTGGCCATGAAGCTCAATTGGTAGAGTGCTTGATTGGCATGCACAAAGTCTTGGGTTCCAGCCATAGTACCTCATGAACCCAGAGTGGTGACACATCTACTCCCAGAGCTTTGGAGGTGGAGATAGTAGGATATGAAGTTCAAGACCAGTCTCTGCTATCTAGTGTGTTTCAGGTTATCCTGGGCAATAAGGGACCCTGTGTCAACAACAAAATCACCCAGGTTCTTATTTCACAGTATGGGGATCTGAGTAGGAGTCCAGTTAAAATGTGTTTTGCTGTGGTAACCCTAAATGACATAATGTCAAAACTTGCATCAGCAAGTCTTCATAAAAGACAATTGGGGGGGGGGGTATTTTTGCTTTTAAATGTTTTCTGAAAGAGGTGTTGAGTTCATCATCATACTTTCTAGATGAAAAAATACTATCTGAACTAATTGAAATGTGACAAAAAAAAAAAAAAAAAAAGATGAGGGATAACGAGATACACAACAGGAAAAGGTGCTTGCCACTGAAGCATGGGCATGATTGATCCCCAGAGCCCAAGTAAAGCTGGAAGGAGAGAATCAGTTCCATGAAATTGTCCTCTAACTGTTCCCACATGTGATGGCATTCACAGACCCCAGCCAATTAATTAGAAAAATTGTAAATACTTTTTAAAAGAAGTGTGGACTTAACCAATATAGGGAAGACCATTAAAAGGCAAAATGTGGGGCCAGTGAAGGTAGGAAAATGCTTGGAAACTTGGTGATCTGAGTTTGATTCCTGGGACCCACAGGGGAAGGAGAGAACCAACTCTCAAAAGTTGTCCTGTGACCTCTGACCATGCCTGGTGGCTCACACTGGCACACTGTGGTGCACACTGGAAACACACACACACACACACACACACACACACACACCACCTCTGCCGCCACCATCATGACCTGTAGAGTCCACTGTGATTAGTTTTCAATCAGCAAAACATAGACACGCAATGGCCCATGAAGAATAAAGTTGAAACAATAAGCAGAAAAGACAACAGAATGGTAGATAAAGGGAGAAACAGAATGTTTCAAGAAGTTTAAAAACTGGGATCTGTTACCATTTCTCCTACTTCATAATCAGATATCCAAATGCAATAAAAAGGCTCTAAAATCTAAAATCTCTCTATCCCAGCAACCACAACTTTTTGGAAAATTATGCATTTGGGCCAACAGTATACAAAGTCAGACCAAAAATACACTGAGAGAAAAAGAAGTACCCAAAAGTTATAAAAGCAAGCCAGATAATCTCATGGCTGTCTAGGCACAAGTCAGGGAAGTGGCTGCTCCAGGAAACACTGAGCAGCATTCTCCTGGTTAGCTCCTTGGGCACGATGATAAATGATGCAACCAAAACTGATTTAAGAAGGGAAAAAATGGGTTATTTAGCTTACTCTCTGTGTCACAGTCCATCACTGAGGAGTCAAGGCAGGAGCCCCAGGCAGAACTAAAGCAGAGACCATGGAAAACATTCACTAGCTTCCTCAGCCTTCTGTCTTAGACAGCTCATGACTAGGGATGTTACCTCCCACAAAGGGCTACATCATTCATTTTTTTAAAAATGTCCCTCTGCAGACCAGGCTGACCTTGAACTCACAGAGATCCAACTGCCTCTGCCTCTTGAGTGCTAGGATTAAAGCCATGCACTACTACTGACAAAAATCGCACAATAAATTCATTAGATGTGGAAAAGGCCTTTAACAAAATGCAAGACCCCTTCAAGTTAAAAGTCTTGGAGATAGCAGGGATTCAAGGCACATACCTAAACATAATAAAAGAAATCTACAGCAAGCCAATAGCTAACATCAAATTAAATGGAGAGAAACTTGAAGCAGTCCCACTAAAAGACAAGACAAGACTACCTACTCTCTCCCTATCTATTCAATGTAGCACTTCAACTGTATCTATTCAATGTAGTTCTAGCCAGAACAATAAGACAACTAAAGGAGAACGAGGGAATGCAATTTGGAAAATAAGAGGTCAAAGTTTCACTACTCATGGATGAAGTGATAGTATACATAAGTGACCCCATAAATTCTACCAGAGAACACCTACAGCTGATAAACAGCTTCAGCAAAGTGGCTGGATATAAAATTAACCCAAACAAATCAGCAGCTCTCCTTTATACAAATGATAAATGGGAAGAGAAAGAAATTAAGTAAACAATACCCTTCACAATAGCCACAAACAATGAAAATATCTTGGTGTAACTATAGACAACAAAGTCAAAGATCTGTATGACAAGAACTTCAACTCCCTGAAGAAGATATCAGAAGATATAAAGATCTCCCATGCTCATGGATCAGTAGAATTAACATAATGAAATGGACATCTTACTAAAAGCAATTTACAGATTCAATGCAATCACCATAAAAATTCCAACACTTTTTTTTTTTACAGAACTTGAAAGAGTAATTCTCAACTTCATATGGAAAAAACAAAAAAACTCAGGATAGCTAAAATAATCCTGAACAATAAAAAAAACTCTAAAGGAATCACCATCCATGACTTCAAGCTGTACTACAGAGCAATAGTGATTAACAACTGCTTTGTATTGGTACAGAAACAGATAAAGTTAATCAATGGAAAAGAATTGAAGACCCAGAAATAAACACACATTCTTATGGACACTTGATTTTTGAAAAAGAAGACAAAACCATAAAATGGAAAAAAAGAATGCATATTCAACAAGTGGTGCTGGTCTAACTGGATGTCTGCATGTAAAAGATAGCAAATAGATCCATATTTATCACCCTACATAAAACTCAAGTCCAAGCAGATCAATGACCTTAACATAAAATCAGATACATTAAATCTCATAGAAGAGAAAGTGGGAAATAACCTTGAAAACTTTGGTACAGGGGACAGTTTCCTAAACTGAATACCAATGGCTCAGGTTCTAAGATCAACAGTTGATACAAGGGACCTCATGAAACTGGAAAGCTTCTGTAAAGCAAAGGACACTGTCAATAGGACAAAACAGCAGCCTACAGATTAGGAAAAAATCTTCACTAACTGTACATCTAACAGAGGGCTAATATTCAAAATATATAAAGAACTCAAGAAGTTAGAGTCTAACAAACCAAGTAACCCAATTAAAAATGGGGTACAGAGCTAAACAGAGAATTCCCAACTGAGAAATATCAAATGGCCAAGAAGCACTTAAAGAAATGCTCAATATCCTTAGTCATCAGGGAAANNCAAATCAAAACGACCCTGAGATTCCACCTTACATCAATCAGAATGGCTAAGATCAAAAACTCAAGCAACAGCACATGATGGCAAGGATGTGGAGAAAGAGGAACACTCCTCCATTGCTGGTGGGATTGCAACATTGGACAACCACTCTGCAAATCAATCAGGCAGTTTCTCAGAAAATTGAAAATATTTCTACCTGAAGATCCAGCTATACTGCTCCTGGGCATACACCCAAAAAATGCTCCACCATATTATAAGGACACATGCTCCACTATGTTCATAGCAGCTTTATTCATAACTGCCAGAAACTAGAAACAACCCAGATCACTCCCAACTGAAGAATGGACACAGAAAGTGTGGTTCATTTATATAATGGAATACTATTCAGCTATTATGCACAAGAACTTTATGAATTTTGCAGGTAAATTGATGGAACTAGAAAATATCATCTTGAGTGAGGTAACCTAGACCCAAAATGACATGCATGGTATGTACTCACTAATAAGTGAGTATTAGCCCAAAAAGTATAGAATACCCATGATATACCCACAGACCCAAAGAAATTAAACAAGAAGGAAAGCCCAGACAAGGATATTTGAATCACATTTAGAAGGGGAAACAAAATAGTCATAGGAGGCAGGGGGAAGGAGAGAACTGGGGGGGAGGGGGAATGGGGAGGATGGGGAGGCAGGGCCAGGTGCAGAGAGAGATGAGAGAGGCTCAGAGGGCCAGGAGAATGAATGGGAATCTGCAGCTGCTGTGGGGTGAGGTTGGGGTGGGAATCTCTAGGAAGTCCCAGAGACCTGGGATAGGGAAGGCTCCCAGAAGTTAATGCACATGATCTTAACAGTGGGGAAGTGAAGAGGCCTCCTCCTGCAGCCAGCAGGACCCCCAATGGAAGGATAGGGACACCAACCCGCCCACAAAACATTTGACCCAAAATCTGTCCTGTCTAAAAGAAATGTAGAGATGGAGCAGAGACTGAAGGAATGGCCAACCAATAACCAGCCTAACTCAAAACCCATCCCATGTGACATTCATGATCCCCTGCTCTGCTTACAGATAGGAGGGGCCTAACATAGCTGTCTTCTGAGAGGCTCTGCCCAGCCATAGACTGAAACAGATGCGGATACCCACAGCCAAACATTAGATGAAGATCCGGGACACTTATGAAAGAGTTGGAGGAAGAATGGAAGGCTCTGAAGGGGATGGAAACCCCACAGGAAGACCAAAAATATCAGCAAACCTGGACTCCTGGGAGCTCTGAGTCTGAGCTACCAACCCAAAAACATACACGAGCTGGAACGAACTCGCCCTCCCCCGGCACATATGTAGCAGACAGGCAGCTCAGTTTCCATGGCTGCCTTGTCTGGACTCAGTGGAAAGGATGTACCTAATCCAGCAGACACTTGGTGTGCCAGGATGGGAGGTTACCCAGATTGGGCTCCACCCTCTCAGAGGAGAAGGGAAGAAGTTGGGGGAGAGACTCTATGAGGGAGGGACTGGAAGGGGAGCAGCATTTGGGAGGCATAAATAAATAAATAAATAAAATTATAAAAATGCTCCCCCAGACTTCTGTACTGGGTAATCTCATTGAGGTAATTCCCCAGTTGAGGCTTCTCTTCTAAGGTGTATATAGATTTGTGCCAAAGCATATCCTCAAATGTCATGTAGGGGTATTGCATCCAATCAAGATGTTAATAAACAGAGCTTTTCAACAGAACTGCTGGAAAAGCTCATGGAAGGCACACTGAGGCATGGTCACTACCCCAGGAAACAGAAGTGCTAACTGGTACTGAAGGCTCTGGTTTCTGTTATTTTCTCCCAATGGAATGCATGATGACTGTTGATACCAATCCATCTAAACATATAAATAGGCATTAAAACCAACAGTCATGCCTGGCACATTGTATGAACAGTTCAGCAGTCTGCAGAACACTCTCCCAGTCTTCTCCCCACCAACCTGTCGACTATCACAGGGATATACCAGTCTGTCTGTCCCTCTCCTCCCTCTCCCTCTCCCTCTCCCTCTCCCCTCTTCCCTCTTCCTCTCCCTCTTCCCTCCCTCTCCTCCCTCTCCCTCTCCCCCCACCCTCTCTCTCACACACACATTCAATTGAATAAAGTTTTTCATTATTTATTTACTCACTTTACATCCTGATTGCAGCTCCCCTCCCCCAAGTCCCACCCTCCCATCCTTCTTCTTCCACTCAGAGAAGGGAAGCACCCCCCTCCCTGTATCAACCACTCTGGCACATCAAGTCTCATCAGGAATAAAGGCTTTCTCTCTCACTGAGGCCAGACAAGACAGCCCAGCTAGGGTAAAGGGATCAAAGGGCAGGCTACAACAGTCTCTTAGACATCCCTCTGTGTCCACATTTACTCCCTGTAACTAAGACAGTGGCTTCTAACTAGGAGTGACTTTGTCTTTCAAAAGATGCTTGGTGTTGCTAAAATTCCTTCCTTAAAGGTAACTTAAACACCCTCCCAACACACACACACACACACACACACACACACACACACACGGTCCCAGCAAGAAACCAGGTACAATTCCACTGAAGTTCACTCGGGGAACCAATGAGTCTATTGGGGTTACTTACTGTCTTAGTTAGGGTTTCATTGCTGTGAAGAGACGCCAAGACCACGGCAACTCCTAAGGCAAACATTTAATTGGGGCTGTCTTATAGTTTTAGAGGTTTAGTTCATCATCATCACAGCAGCATGCAAACAGACATGGTGCTGGAGGAGCCAAGAGTTCTGCATCTGAATCTGAGGGCAGCCTGGATGAGACTGGAATTCCACACTGGGCAAAGCTTAAAACCTACTCTTTAAAGTCTACCCCCACAGTCACACACCCACTCCAAAAAAGCCACACTTCCTAATAGCATCACTCCTTGTGGGCAAAGCAATCAAACACATGAGTCTAGGGGGCCCAAACCTATTCAAGCCACCACACTTACAGAACAACTGGTAAGGAATTACAGGCAGGGGCATGGATATCCCCAAAGCAGACACACTAGGAGGTTTGTACCCAGCATCCATGCATGCTGCTGCTGCTGTAGCTGCATGGATGGAACCCCTCCCCGAGTCTATTTCCTCTATAGCCCCTCCTCAAGTCCTTGTGCAATTAGTGCAAAACTGCATTCAGCCAGCACAGAGGAATGGCTAGCTGCTCAGATGAGGGTCCTGTGACTCTCCCTGCCCCCTTTTCTATGGAGGAAAGTCAAAAGTCATCAGGCCCAGCTGTGATGATCTTATGCAAGTGGGCACAGGTGAACTTATGGAGATTGTGGCAATTTGACATGGTGACAGTCCTTTAACACTTGGTAATATTCAAAGACATCACTGAGCATTGAATAGTCAAATGGCTGTTCCTGGCATCTAGACTGAAGAAGCCAGGGGTGCCACTGCTAAACATCCTACAATACACAGGATAGTGTGACCTAGCGTCAGAAACAAACATTCCTGACACCAAGAATCCCCCTCCCCTCCCTTCACCTCTCCTCCCCTCTCCTTTCTTTTCTTTTCTTTTCTTTACACTTATTTCTTTATTTGGAGGAACCGCCATGGCACACATGCGGAGGTTAGAGGACAACTTGTAGGAGCTGGTTATGTCCTTCCACTGTGTGGGTCAGGGGAATTCAACCCAGGCTGTCAGGCCTGGCAGCAAGCACCTCCACCCTCTGAACCATTTCACTGGGGGTTGGGAGCACAGGGCGGGGGGGGGGGAGCATTTATCCATTTCTTTAGTAACTCACATAATAGATTAGCTTCAATTTTCCTGGGTTGTTTTTTTTTCTTTTTTTTTTCATTCTTCTAACACAACTGTTCTGTAAAACTTAACCCTCAGCGGAATCACCCAACCCTCGGCCTAAGGAGAAAGTAACACGGTCACAAGAATGGCTGGCTCACTGCATGCTCAAAAATGTCAACATGAGAAGAGAGTTAGAATTGTGTCTGCAGTTCCTGGCCTTTCTCTTCAACAATTATTATAAACTTCACTACATCTTCAGTTCCTAACTCACGGAAGGAGCATTCAATATCAGCAATTCCATTTGCATCTCTTAAAACCTTTTGCTGCAATAAGGTAAAAGCTTCTGTCCATTCTCTTTCCTCCCCAGTCCCCTCCCCCAACCTTGGTGTTAAAACTTGAACCCAGGGCTTCCCACCAGCCCAACAAGGGCTTTACCCCTGAGCCCACAGGAACTCATCTTCATCTCTTCCCTCCTTTCTCTCCTCAGGACAGAAGTGTCCTCTGCACAGCCTGACTATGGTTTCTGCTGTGGACAGAATCTTGTTCTTGAGTTATTATTCATCTAAGACCCCTGAATCCTCCATGTCAACATCCTCCCCTTCCCCAGCATTGTTTTTTTGTTTTTTTTTTTTTTAAAGATTTATTTATTTATTTATTATATGTAAGTACACTGTAGCTGTCTTCAGACACTCCAGAAGAGGGCGTCAGATCTTGTTACAGATGGCTATGAGCCATCATGTGGTTGCTGGGATTTGAACTCTGGACCTTTGGAAGAGCAGCCGGGTGCTCTTACCCACTGAGCCATCTCACCAGCCCCCCAGCATTGTTTTTAATCTGAGAAGAGACTACTACAATCTTTTGATCAAAACCCCACAAATGAACAAAAGACTCTCCCTCCCACGCCTCTCTCTGACTATTCTCTTTAGTCTACTACTCAACCCCACTTTCTGCCCACTAGTCTCTGCTCACATCTTACTGGACCACTGAAGTCCCAGAATGGAGGCAAATTACTTCCTCAAGAACAAATTCAGGGGGGTTTCTTGTCTTTTAATTTTGAGGAATTATGGTACTGACCAAGCTCCCTCCCTTCAAGTGTCTCTCCTCTTTTAGGATCTGTGATTACATTCTCTCCTCTATCTTTCTTCCCTCACTTCTTAGATGAACTGTGACCTCTGTGTCCTATAGCTCTGGCTTCAAATCTTACTCACTGGACAGGGTGATCCCTGTTCTAAAGCTACAAGCCTATGTCCCTGGTCCCACATTTTCCTAGAAGATACCACTACTGTCTACCTTGTTGCTTGAAGCAAAACTCTGAAATCAGTCCAGATTCCTCACTCACACCCATGGCCAATGTCAAAGCCAGGCCACTTTAATCCAACTATCTCTGAGGCCTGTCATACCAGTTCCTTCTCTCTGCAATCTAGTACAGGTCACACATCACTGCAGGAAAAATGACACCTACATGTGAGTAAATGACTTGGAGGCTCCTCTTATGGGATGGCTCACCGGAACACAGCATGCTGGAATTAGTTTTTGCAGAATGGATTCATGAATACAGGCAGATAACTGAGCATCTTGATCTTGAGATTCTTAAATGTTTAACAAAGGGTAACAGAATCTCTACCTTCCAGATATAATAGACAGTTCAGACCTCCCAATGTACAGGATACTGTGACACAGGCCTGATATTACTGGTAACAAATAAAACCTGATTTGCCTTTCATGCCAAAATAGAGTAAATGCATCTTAATTTCCACTGCTTTCCAAAACTGGATCTTCAATTGCAAATGTCAAAGAAATAAAGTATAAGCAAATAAAAAAAAAAAACAAGAGAAATTACCATGGGGCTGATAATAAAAACATAAATGCTACTTCACAACAATTTCTTCAGGAATCATAGAGTAACAAATTAGCAGCTAAATGAGTGTATCAGAACCCATTTTGATGCTCATCAAGGCTAAGAACAAAAAGCTCCCTTCCATGGGGCTCTGAGGGTGGGAACTACCCAGTGTTCAAATATAAGGCTTTGAAAGAATTAAGACTCAGTTGTGGCAATGTAGTCTGAATTCCCTGTGGATGTAATTGGCCCATGCAAACCAGACCCTGGGTGTCCATTCGGAGTGTGGGTTGGTTCTTGTATTGCCCAATGAACTCAGAAGTTATGTACAGTGAAAAGGAGAAGGAAGGCAAGAGGCATAGCAATTCTGTTATAAAGTCGGTATTGACCAAATCTAGGGATAAATGAGCTTTGGAGCCAGAGAGCCCAACTTCAGAATCCAACTTTGCCACCTAATTTTAATTTTGTAATTTTAACAATCCACTCAATTTGCCTATGTTACAAAACTCTTCATGTATAAAATAGAAACTAAAAAAGTTCTTATTTCATGGGCAAAGTGCCTAGAACCATGTGTGAATGTTGTATAACAAAACAGCAGGTGATGTCATCATCACTGGCATTTTCTTTACTATTTTTAGACTCCATATCTCGACAATCTGTGCTTCGACTCCATCTTAACTCTGTCCACCAGACACTGTGTCCACAATGTAAAACAGTATCACTTCAGTTGGCATCTCTATCTACACCGTCTGTCAGCTCACAAACAATCACTAAGAAGTAGGCTCATGCCAATCTCAACACTCCCCAAAAGTACAGTGCATGATCTACCCATACAGTGGAATAGTATTTATCCCTTAAAAGGGATGAGATTCTGGTATATGCTGCAGTATGATTAAGCTCTGAGAACATTTTGAGTGAAATACAGCAGTCAGGAATGGGCAGATATGGCAGGATTTCATCAACCTAAGATCTCTGGACTTAGCAGACACAGCAGAGCTGGAACAGGGACACCTGGAGTGAGGGAGAGGAGGGTGGGTGGGAAGCTATCAATCAGTGTGTTCAGCATTTCTTTTGGGGATGATAAAGTTCTAGAGATAACATTGCAGATTCACATAGTTGTGTGCATGTGCCTGGTACCACTCAACTTAAAGAACTTAAAGCAGTAATAATTTTTAGCTTGTGTATTTTCTTGTTCACATAAAATAAAAATAAAATAAAATAAGCATTTAAAACCCACAGAATACATCTTCAAAGCAAGTTGTAATATAAGCATGAGTCTTAACTCATTCTCAAGTTTCTAAGTAAGGACCACAGGAATCAACATTTAACTTGTAGCTGGCCTTGGTCTAAAATAGCCAGCATGAATGGGGAGAGGACACAGCTTAACATTTTCAGAAGAGGGATTATGTCACTTTTATTTTAGACAGAAACCTGCCATGTAGTCCATAACTAGCAATGCTCCTGCCTTAGCCTTTAGAATGCAAGGGTTATAAGTGTTTGCCACCATGCCTGGGTTTTATTTTCTGGGTTAAAACAATTTTTAGTCCCTTGAAAGGAGGGAAAGAAAACTACTCTGGGGGCCATGTGTACTGTGGTATGTAAAAGCAGTTTTAGAAGGAGATACTAATCCTTACATGCCCATAATGACACACATACTTCTGTAGTATCTCCACCAGACAACACTGAAATAACCTTAAAACTAAGAGGAACTTCAAAAGTCCATTACATAAAAGTACAATATTTTAGGCTGGCAAAATGGCTTATTGGGTAAAGGTACAAACCACCAAGTTGTGGCCTGAATCCAATCCCTCAGACCCACATGGTGGAAGGAGAAAGCTGACTCCCACCAGTTGTTTGTTCTCTGACGTCAGTGTATCCAGTATCTCACAAACATGTGTAACTGCACACAGTCAGAGATGTGTAACTGCGCACAGTCAGAGATGTGTAACTGCGCACAGTCAGAGATGTGTAACTGCAGTACACAGCCCATTTTGTTCTGTTTTTTCAAGACAGGGTTTCTCTATGTAGCCCTGGCTGTTCTGAATCTGTAGGCCAGGGTTGCCTCTTAGAGATTCAGCTGCTTTGCCCTCCTGAGTCTGGGATTAAAGATGTGTGCCACCACTGCCTGGCTTACAAATAAACTTTTTAAAGAGTGAATGTTTCAAATCTCCTCAAGCAAAATGTTTATTGTTTAGTAAAGACACAACAAAGGAAAGTTAAACAAGTGATCACTTCCAAAATAGCAGGATCCCAATCAAGGCCATCAATCCTCTGGTAAACACCATACATTCATTAACTGTTTCAAAGAACAATTGTCAAATAACAAAAGTGTCATTTTCAAAAGATGGAAAGCCAAGACCACACAACAATGTCAGAAAGTGCTTAGCTGGTCCTTGTAGGGAATCTGACACTGCTCCAGGCTCTTCTTCACAGGAACTCACTGTGACTTCACAACACCCATCTAAGCAATCCTATTGTTCCCACCTGACAAACAAGAAAACTGAGGTGTAGAGGGGTCAGGTACTTTGCCTGGGATTCAAGGTGCCTACTAAGCAAAAGAGCCAGGGTGTAAAATCTAGACATCTATTGGTTCGATCTGCAGGTTCGTTATTGTGCCTTACTGTCCACTGGAGGCAAAGGAAAATGATCCACCAGAAAGCTCGGCCGACTCAAATGCAAAGCACCTGGAGAGTCAGAGACAGCAAAGGTTCTGAGGACGTCATCACATTTCAGCACAGGACCAGTGAGGTTTGTGACTGCACGCCAGAAGAAAGAAGGCAAGAAAACCACTTGATGTCTTTAAATTATTTACTGACATTTACATTACTAGAAAAAAAAAGTGCCAAACATAAAATCACTCATTTCTTGGATCTCTGAATAGAAGGTACTTACAAAGCAACATCATTTTCCATGTATGTCACAATTAAAGATAAGGGTGCTTTTGCTCTTCTCTGTCTCTGTGTCTTTGTCTGTGTGTGTGTGTGTGTGTGTGTGTGTGTGTGTGCAAGCGCGTGCAGGCCTGTAGGAAGAAGACATATTTCCAGATGTTTTAACTTCAAGAATATGAGAATTTCCAGCATAGTTACAAAGTATCAAAACAGGGGCTTAAGAGGCAGCTCAGTGGGCTGGAGAGATGGCTCAGCCCTTGAGAGCACTGACCACCAACTGCTCTTCCACTGGTCCTGGTTTCAATTCCCAGCAACCACACGGTGGCTCACAACCATCTGTAATGGGATCTGGTGCCCTCTTCTGGTGTGTCTGAAGAGAGCAATGGTGTACTCATATACATAAAATAAATAAATAAATCTTAAAGAAAAAAAAGAGGCAGCTCAGGCTGAAGACCACCTGCTATGTAAGCACAAGGACCTAAGTTCGGTCCCCAGAACCTGAGTAGAATGTTTCACCCAGGTCTGTGATTCCAGTGCTGGGGAGCTAGAGGCAGGCATTTTCAAGAGTTGCTGGCTGGACCAATCTACCTGGGAAGCTCTAGGCTGGTGAGGGAACCTGTCTCAAAAACAAATAAACAAAAAACGGTGGCCAGCATCTAAGAAAACACAATTGATGTTATCCCTTGTCTTCACAAACGTACACATATTGCACATGTGCATGTGTATGTACACAAACAATTCATATGGTCAGAGGGGTGAATAAATGTATGGAATCACATATGACTAATGTAAAAAGCCTGGAATTTGACCACTAATGGTGGTTATTTTTTAAAAGGAAGAGGAGAAGAGAAGAGAAGAGGAGGGAGGGAGATAGAGAGGCAGAGACAGGAGAGAGAGAGAGAAAGAGAGGGAGAGAGAGAGAGAGAGAGAGAGAGAGAGAGACAGACAGACAGACAGACAGACCTTGAAGCCATGCATAACCTTGAATTTAAATCTTGCCCTTTGCTTTTGGTTACTGGTAATTTCCACCCAGTCAATTTCATGGAGCTGAGCCTCAGTTATTTTCTCTGTCAGGCAAACATAATAGTTCATAACTTGCAACAATACTGAATGAACTAAGGAGACAATGAAATGTTAAGTGCAGGGCACAATCCCTGGAGTCTAAAATTAGACAGTTAACAGTAAACAATATTATTCTCTGTAGCTCCCAATACGGGACAACCTAATCTTTACCAACTACGAAATCACTGGCAGCCTTCTCAAAATCACACGGAGCACAACATACCCTTCTGGAATGAATGCGCTAGTTGCACGTGGAAACAAAACAAAAGTATGAGGGACCAGAATTGAATTCAGCATCAACAAGAGCCCAGTTGTCACCTTTGAAAACAGCTCCAAGCACCGCTGGCCGGTGTGGTTTCCGTCTACTCTGAGCGCCACCTTTGCAGGTAACTGTCGTCGCAAGTGCACGCTAATGCAGCGGCTAATTTACGTGACAGCATCCCAAGGGCTCGCCCCAGGCAAGTCGGACAGGATCCCACCGCCTCGCTTCACAAGAGGCTAACAGGATCCCACTGGTTCACCCCAGGGCAAGTCGGATCGGATCCTACCTGCTCACCCCACCAGAGCTCGTGGGTCCGCATAACCCGGAGCGGCTGCTTGACCCGGAGCTGCAGGTTACCTGTCTCAGCTGCCACGCTGCAGCTACACTTCCGCAGACTCCGGGTTACCACGGGCTACCAGGCAAACCGTAATTGCGTCATCAACACGCGCCAGGGTCGGCCGCTTCTCCCTCCCACCCCCTGTAGGCCTGTTCCTCGGCCGCTACTGCGCAGGCGCAGGGCCGCTAGTGGCCTCGGTATCAAGACTCCGGATGGGTAAACTACACGCACGCCTCGTTGAAATACAAATGTGTCCTTTTTGCTTTTGAGGCAAGTCTCTCTATGTAGTTATGGGTGGTCTGGAACCTACTATGTAGACCAGGCTGGCCTCGAACTTAGAGATCAGCCTGCCTCTGCTTCCTGAGTGCTACGGTAAAGGAGTGCGCTGTTTATTCTTCACTCCACATTTCTGAAGCATGTGATTGGACTTTACATATTCATCCCAGCACAGTGCCTTAAATAAGATCTTACTATGCGCCAGACAGACAGTTACAGTATCTGCGGCTACAGAAGTGGGCCAGTTGTTCCTGCCTTTGTAAAGACAATCTTTGGATGAGAAAGCGAGTTATAAATAATTCAACAGATAATTTTCCTTTAAAATATTCATTTAGTATGTGTGGTGGTGTGTAATTGCATGTATGTATAGGTAAACGAATGCACAAGTGGCCAGAAGAAGGTGTCGGATCCTCTTGGAACTGGAGTTGCAGAGATAGTTGTGAGCTACCCCGTGAGTGCTGTACACCAACCCAGGTCTTCTGCAACAGCATCCACTGTTTACTCTTAACCACTGAGTTATTGCACCACATCAGCTAATTCTCTTATGTATGTTCTTAGAGGTACACGTATAGAAGTAAGTCTCTGAGAAACGGAAAGCAGGCAGAGCCACTTCACTGTAGACGGTCTAGTATCCTCTGAGGAGACTCATTTAACTGGAAGAGAGGGGTAAGCAGCCAGAAGGATCAGAAACACCTAGTACACGCAGCTTGTGGCACCCTTGAAGAACACCAGGTGAAACCAACAAGGCCCAGCAGCCACAGTAAGCAAGGAGAATGGATTCTATCGCCAGGGAAGAATGAGCGACAGGAACTAGTTTTGAAATGCAGAGCAGGCTGCTGTGTGTGCTGGGCATGAAGCACACAGAAAGAAGGGACTGGTGAGATGTAATGGAGAAAAATGGATACATATAAGAGGTAATTTGGAAATTGATGTGACAGATGGGGAGGATTAGATAAAAGTCTAGACAAAAAAAAAAAAAAAAGTTACCAAAAGTGACTGTTAGAAGATTTGTTGAACTCTATAGTGAGAACCAGGTTTGTTCCATCTTTCAGTCCTGACTTCTTTGCCTTCCTGTTACCCAACCCTGTAGGAATGCACACACACACACACACCACACACACACACACACACACACACACACACACATTCCCCTTTCCTTAACTCTTTCCTTCTTGGTCTCTTTATGTTACCACCCCCAAGCCTTCAGCAGGCTTGCAATTCTAAGGGGAGAGGCATGTGAGGAGGCTAAGGATAGAGGGCTCTCTTTCCCTACTATGCGTTAGTTCAGTTTGCCCACTAAAATGCTGGCCTGTGTGTAACACCCTACCAATCATAAAAAGAAATGGTTATAAAAATATCTGTCCACACAAACTCTCCCAAGTCTCTTTTAAAAGATTTTAAATTTTGTTAAAATATGTATATGTGGGGATACATGCCCATGAGTGCAAGTATCCATGGAAACCAGAGGCACTGATCCCCCAGAGCTAGAGTTACAGGCAGATATGGACTGCCAGATGTGCATGCTAGTAACCAAACTCAAGATCTTAACCTCTGAGCCACCTCTCCAGCCTCCCAAATCTCCAAAACCTTACACAATAGTGGCCGACTCTTCTTTGTTAAACTTTTTTTTTTCCTGGCCAGCTGAAACTGCAAGCTACTTTCTATTCTATCCGGCCACAAAATCTTTCCCTAGCACCCTCTGAGATCATGTGGAAAAGACTGAAAAATAAAAGAACTTTTGGTGTGTCTCAGCTGGACAAAATCTAATAACGGAATGGATGGTGCAGAGACTGTCTCCCAGCACCCAATATCTTTTCTTCACAGGAAGGAAACTTCGAGTTTTAGATAAATTTTAGGGAGAAGCAGCTCATAACAGAACCACACGATCTCCCTGAGGAGCTAGGAAAAGATTGCATAACCTTATTAAAATCTGCCTTCGTTCTACCTTTTCCAATAGGCTACGCTGACCTAGTTGGGACCCGCGGGAAGTAAAGAGGGTCTGCGTAGTCAGTGGAGAAAATAGCATGTGCCAAGTCTTCCTATGCATATTCCAGAGTCTCTGGGTTCGAGGGACACTAAATCTCCAGCCACTAAAGGAAAACACAAACCATTCCCAACTCCCACTACCTGTATGACCCGAGAAACAAAGCTTTCATTTTTTTCATCCGATTGGCGAGAGAGTGTTAATAAGTTACTTTATCATTTTAAAATTTCAACTTTATATTTCTTCTACCTATCCACAGTAGGAAATGTCGTCCCATACGCCTGCAATTTCGTAACAGAATTTCCTCAAGCCTAAGAAAATCAGTCTTGGCTTAATGATCATCAGGTGGGAGAGTGTTAAGGCCCAGATGTAGGATTTGAAATATTTGCAGGATTCTGGAAGGAAAGCCCTGCAAGAAGAGGGGGTTAGAGCAGAGGAAAGCTGGATGTGTTGGTTGTTAAGTAACCCCTTGGTGCTTTGGTCCACATGGGTCAGAGAAGTTGCTGCAGGCGTCATGTGCAGCCTACACTAAGTTGGACCCCGGGACCTGTAGTCAAGTATGCCTGAAACCGGAAGTAAATGTGGTGAGGATTTAGCCACACAACGTGGAAGCATTGGCTACTGGGACCAAGAAGGATGATCTTTTTATTAATGAGTAGACAATAAGAGGCACAAGCAGAAATCACAGTTTTGTTAACAGGAGAATGGGATGCAGATGTAGAGAAAGTGGTCCAGAACCCGGGAGCAGAGGTACATGCCTATAATCCTGGCACCTGTGAGGCAGAGGCAGACAAACATCTCAAGTTTAAGTCCAGTATGTTCTAACAGTGAGTTCCAGGTCATAAGGAGGCTCTGTATCAAATAGACAAACAGTAGTGTTTCAGTCCTGGTTAGTGCAGAGCCTCTAGATGCAGAGACTTCTTTTCAGCACATAGAGTGGAATGGGGATGTGCAAAGTTAGGCATCAATGTTCCTGATACTTACCTGTGTGACCTATGCTCACACTCTCTTTTCCTCCTTTCGGTAGCATCGACTGCATTAACATCAAAGAACCTGCTATCCATTGAGGAGATCAACATAGTTTTTTGCATTAGAAGTTATAGTTCTAGATTTGCGTCCTAGATGGAGTAAATCCAGGATTGGGGAGCAGGAGGCAAACCAAGGAGAGGGGGTAAAATTAGGATGGCAAAGTAGATGTTGAGAATCCGAGAGGAAGAGGCCACGGGAAGGTGTCACGGGTATCTTGGAAAAGGGAAGCTGTAATGGATCTGCAGGCTTCCACTACACGCGTGCCTCATTTGGAGAATCTTTTAAAATCATCGAGCAGGTCTCAACTTTGTTAATAAAGAAATAATAAAGAAAATCAACAGATCTAAGTAATAAAATTGTATCAATTTAAAAATATCTTTACTATAAAAAGTAAAAGAATGCAACATAAAACCCATAGGGAATTTGGCATCATGTCTGAGAACTATCAGTATCAAGTTCGAGAGCTGAGGAGAGGACTCGCTGAGGAAATGCTTCCTGCACAAGCATAAGGACCTAAGTTAGAATCCAGGAGACATAGAAAAAGCCAGACAGGGACTATGCAACTTCAGTGCTGAGGGAAGGCAAAGACAGGATTGCTGGTGCTTGCTGACACCCAGCCTAGCTCCAGGTTCAGAGCAAGACCCTGCTTCGAAGGAATAAAGCAGGACACTGGACATCCTTCACATGTTTCCGCATCTGTCTGTACAGTAGGCACACTGCCACCACCACCACCAACCTTGTTTGATGGAAGTAATTTTAGTTCTCAGTGGATTCTCCAGTTTCCTCATCAGAAACTTTGACTCTAACTTGGCTTTCATGCTTCCAGAAAGTAGAAACATGTACAGTGTAAAACAGAAGGCATTGTTCCTAGGAAGACAGGACCTACGAAGACTTAGTAAAGAGACATGAGCAAGTTCTTCAGGTCGGATGCCAAGTTGCAGCTCCACAAGTTCTCTCTGAGAAGTGGCGGGTCGCCTATCTACGTCAATCGAAGGGGGGAGTGGGAAATATATTAAAATACGTTCCCAGAAATTTAGATAGCTGCTTTCAAATTCTGGTGTATCGAGTCAGATAGCATGCTACATGTTTGCACTGTTCCCATAATGAATCAAACCAATATGTAGAAATGTTGGTTGAGAGCCGTGACTCATCATGCCTTCAGCCTTGAAACAGAATGAGACAGGCTGTCTGTCTGTAGTGTCTCCACAAGGGCTCCTTGTGGTGGTCAGCATGCCGGCCCACAGAGTGGTGTTGGTGACCAAAGGAAGGAGATGGAAGCAAGCTTCACCCAGCTTCTAGCTACTTGTGGACCTCAGTCAGGGGTCATAGCTTTTCAGCAAAAGCACCTTTAAAATGGTTGCCCTCCCACCCCGTTATCCCAGGTCTCTTCATTCCAATTCCACATCATTAAAAGAATGCGATTAGGACCACTCTAGCTTGTGTGGTCAGGAGGCAGGTCACATGACTAATTCTGACAGCTGAGTCCTCTTCTTTAGACAAGCATGGGAAAAGGAAGCTTCCTGAGTCTTAACATTTTATTGCCAGGGGTGTGAAAACCTTCTAACCAGCAGACAAATGGATTCCCATGCTAATCGCACATGATTTCTGGGCAATTGGCAGCATATGACACAACAATAAGACAATGTTGGCTGACAGAAAAGACAAAGATAAATCTTGGTGCTTGACAGCGCATGCTTCTTACAATTCTGTATCCCCATCAAAGCTTAATTAGACTCTTCGGATGAGAAGAGAGTCTCATGTTAGATGTCTTCGAACTTGAGTGTGTGCAGCTGTGGTATTTGTTCACAAATGACTCTAGCAAAGCAGCTTACACCATGGAGACCTGTTGAGTGCTGGAACACTGTTGTTTTTTCTCATGAACTTCAGTTTTAGTTCACGAAAATATGGCTTGAGGATATACTCTTCATTTGTGTGTGTGGGAGGCATGCTCGAGTGTGTGTGTGTGTGTGTGTGTGTGTGTGTGTGTGTTCATTCGCATGGATGTGGGTACTTTTGTGTGCATGCTCAGGTGCACTTGCAGATGGAGGCTAGAGGCTGGTATCCCGTATTTTTCTTGATGATTATTTACTGAGGCAGAATCGCTTGCTGACCCAGAGCTTACTGATTCCTTTTGTCTAGCTAACCAATCCCTCCCCCCATCTCTTTCTCTCAAGTGCAGAGATTATAGGTGGGCCACCAGCACTGGTCAGCTTTTTATGTGAGTGCTGGGAATCTGAACTTCCCTCTCATGCTTGCACAGCAAGCATTTTTATGCACTGGCTATCTCCCCAGCCCTGGAAAACAATTTTTACTCTCAAAAAAAGAGTCAGTCAAGGAGAAAGATAACCCTTCTCTGCCTATGCTAACCTTCCTCCATTTCAGGAGGAGGAGCCCTGTGCTAAGGCTGCATGTGGAGCAGACTCGAAGAACATTCTCCAACTTTCTGCTTAGAAGTGACCCTATATTTTAAAACCTCATTTTTGCTCATTGCTGCCAGATGAGTTTTAGAAAGCAAGGGGATTTGGTGTAGAGTCACACCATAGAGGCTCTTGGGAAATTCTTTTGGACACAGATTTTAAGACTGAACCCTTAATGAGCCCTGTTTTCCATCAGTGTTTTGTGGTTTTTGTTCAGAGAACCATTATCATAGTTTTGTGTTTTGTTTTAGATGAAATAAAATAAAAGCAACATCACCCAACCTCTTTGTTTACTGGGACGCAGGGGAAAGAACTATGTTCAATACACAGTCTGACATCTTTCATGGAGGGCAGCAAAGATCATGTCTTTAAAGACGGTGATAAGTCAGAGGAGCTCTGAGGACTGAACAGTGTTCCACACCACTAATACACAGCTAAGGATAAAACTACAGAGCCAACTTTTAATGTGGTAATCGTAACAGAATATTTATATACTGTCATTAACTCCTTACTGTAGGAATGGCAGGGACCTGAAACCCATTTCATGCTCATGGACGATAGGTGACAATGATGGACATATGGACCCAGACAGGGAGAAGAAAAGAATCCTATCCTACAGAGGACTGGCCCTAGTGGTGGAAGGCTGGATTAGTCTGTAGAGCATTCCTGGAGAGACAGCACACACATAGCTGCAGAGTCCATACAAGAAGCTTACCAATAGCAGAGTAGGAAATCAAATCAACATTAGGGACACGCATCTCATGTGAAAGATATTGGCCCTTTCTCCTGAAAGTAATGAGTTCTCTCTCAGCAGGGGGACAAACAGAATGAAACGTATTCTTTCTAGATTATAAAGCACTGATCTTATACACCAATCTAAAAGGCAGATGCAGTGGCAGCTTCATAGATACAGCTGGACGGACACTCAACAACCTTGTAAGTTTCTAGCCACACAGAACAAGTAGGCATTCTTATAAAATGGTCATATTGGTGCTTACAATGGAAACAGAACTTCACAGCCCTTGTACATTCCTGATACTCCTTGGTCCAGAACAGCCACTGGACCAGTAGTAGCAGCAATATGCATTGCCCCAAGTGAACAAAGCAAAGCCTACAGAGATTAGGTGGCACTGTTTAGTGTCAAATGAAATGACCTTCAACCAATGAGAACTTGAGTTGGGAAGCAGGGAACCAAACCTTCTTACCCCTCATCCAGATAATTCTCAGATGTGAGGCATAAAGTCTCCCCAGGATCTCCAGCAGGTTGGTGCCCAGACTTCCTACAGAGGCAAACTAATCATTCAATTACCTTGTTGGCTTTATCCTTCCTTCATATTTAGCATAACTTCTCTCACATTTCTCACTTGCCATGAATCTTCATGGCATAAATTATGTCTCCAGACATACCTTCTTTCCACACAAACTCATGCCCCAAGGTCTTCTTTTGGGAGCAGGAAACACAAATATCAATAGCTCCAAACCAATACAGTCTGCTGCTTCAATTCACAGAGCTAGGAAAATTTCCAAGCAAACCCCTATTGTTGGTTGGACTTAATGAAGATTTAATGGATGCACAGCCCTGTCCCAGCCCTGTCATAAGTACAAAGGAGCCACTTATGACATTTGGGGGTGTTCATTACTTTGGACAAAGGTGACAACTCCAAAGAGGCAACACAAATAGCTAACAAAAAGAAAAAGATGACAGTTGTGCATGTAGGTGGCCATTGTGTATACACGTGACAGCTGTGTATGCAGGTGGTCATTGTGTATACAAGTGGCCATTGTGTATACAGGTGGCCCTGTTTGAGGATAAGATACCACAATGGTGCTTATTTCCTCACATATGACTCTCCTGGGATATTAAATGTGTCTGTCAAGGAAAATAATGACATACTTACTAAGAATTAGTAATACACACTTTCCGATGACATTATCCTATTAATTCTAGTTTTATCTCAGTTGAACACAAATGCTGTTCCGTGTTTGGATGGTTTATCAAGATACAGGCTGAAGCTTGCCAAATCCCTAGCTGAAGTCATAAATAATTTCAACATCTTTCATTCCACATTTGCTGTTTAAAAGGCTGTAATCCTGGCAAGCGTATCATGGCTGGACTTTACGCCTCAAATTATATTTTGAGCACAAAGTCTACTCCTTAAAGAGCAGCTTAATCTCTTGGCTTTCTTTTAAAGCATAGTCTGGTGACCCAGTGTAGATGTTTACCTGCATTTCCAGCTTTCGTGGGCAGAGTAAGGATTCTATAGGAATTGGTGCCCCAAATTCATGTTAAAATTTGTTTCCCAGGGTAACAGTGTGGAGAGGTGCTGGGATTTTTATGAGGTGTTTGGGTCTCATGGGGCTCCATCCTCCTGAAAGGATTAATGTTAATCTTGCAGGAGTAAGTTACTTCCTGTGGGAAAATGTCGGTTACCATGAGAGTAGGTTATGAAACAAGCACAGCTTCCTCTGCTCTCTTGCGCTCCTACAAGATCCTCTCTGCCTCTTCACAGAGTTTCGATACAGTATGAGGCCCTCACAAGACAGCAACCAGATGCCAGTATGGTGCTCTCTGATTTCCCAGCCTCTAGGATAGTGGTAAGGCAAGATAAACTTCCTTCATAAGCTGCCCCGTCTGTGACATTTTTTTTTCTTATAGCAATGGCAAACAGACATGTCAACTTTCAGGAAGAAGAGTCCACCAATGGCTGATGGAAGACGTCCTCTCTATTCCAGCCCTAAGTTTCCACTGCTTTCCCGGCTTTGTTAAATCAAGTCCCCTAGAGGCGATTAGAATCACAGCTATATAATGTGGTTTGTGTGTGTGCACAAAACTCTAGAATGTACCAACGCACTGCAACCATTTCTGGAATACCTGACGCCAGGGCTCCACGGAAGCATCACGCAGAAGGCATGGCAGGGCCAGCAACCTGAAATCAGCAGTTCTGAAGCAATATACAGCCTCCTCAGAAACCTGAGTTGTTGCAGGGAAGAGAGAGCGGTGGGAAAGAAGAGAGACAAGGACTGGCCATGGAGATGCTTCAGAGGAGGGGCACTGAGAAATTGCTAGAACAGTGGTTCTCAACCTTCCAAATGCTTCAACCCTCATGTTGTGATGACTCCCAACCATAAAATTATTTTTGATGCCCCCTTCATAACTGCAGTTTTGCTACTGCTATGAGCCACAATGTGAGTATTTTCGGAGACAGAGGTTTGCCAAAGCGGTCACAGGTTGAGAACTACTGTGCTGGAAATATCTTCTGTTGGCACCACGTCATTGTGAACAGGCCCTCCCATGAAGCCAACTGATCATTGCTCAAGTTTCCAAAACAACTGACTGAGAATGAATGACTTCACTGCATGTTGAAAACCTGTGGGGATGACAACACCCTCTAACAAATCAGCACGGAGAATTGAGGAATGAGCGAGCACATTGTCACTACCAACTGGATGCACAGCAATCCCAAGCTTTTATTTCCTGTGATGATGAAACATGGCAAGTGTTGAATTGTTGTGGACAAGATAAGCAACCAGCCCCCCCCCCTTACATCTCTCTTCCCATGAACTTTTATTTTATCCTCCTAATGATACAACTGTGCTTCTAGTGGAAAACCAAACCAAACCAAAAAACCAGGCTGCCCTCCCCTGTACTGGATGACGGCGCCTGACAGGACTAACTACGACCCTGCCCCCTCCACCCTGTACACAACGCCATGCTTCTGAGCCAGAATTTACTTTCCAAAACAAACCGACCATGGTTTAGGAGATGCACAACAAATTTCACATATCCAAAGTGTAAAATTTTATGTCTGGCAGTCAACATACCTGAAATACCCCTCTGCCACTCTCGAGGCTTCATTCTTCATTTCTCTTGGCAATCCTATCATACGTCCTCCTCCCCAAATGGCCAAGTCTTTAAATGGAATGGTAAGTTATGTATATAATCAAGAATTTCAGGTCTGCAAGGTGGCTTAGTAGGAGGCAGCCCTTGCTGCAGAAGCCTAATGACCTGAGTTCAGTCCTCATACACACACACACACACACACACACACACACACACACACACGATTTTCATATAAATGGAATCCCACTGGTGACATGTATGCTGAAATCTTTGTCCACTCTCTGTTGGGTTGTTCTCTTATTACTGAGTCTGAGGATTTTTTTCTTATATATTTTGTGAACTAGTCTTTTTAAATCACATACATGCCTCCATCTCTGTGTCTCTGTCTCTCTGTGTGTGCTGTCTCTCTCTCTCTCTCTCTCTCTCTCTCTCTCTCTCTCTCTCTCTCTGTGTGTGTGTGTGTGTGTGTGTTGATGGAGGGAGGCACATTGACAGCATGCATGTGGAGGCCGAAAGATAATTTGTTGGAATCAGTTCTCTCTTTTCCAGTATGTGAGCCCCGGGATTGACAGCAAATCATCAGGGTTGGCGACCACAGTTGCCCCTCCCCCACTGACTAAGCTATTTTGGTTGCTCTTTGTCCTTTCCAGTTATTTAAATATTTGCAACAAGCTTGAAAGTGATGAGTCTACTGATGGTACATGCAGCCATATTTTGAACCATACTGTAAAAGACCATTACACATAGAGTGATATTAAGGACATATGAATAACAAATCTCATGCAAAGGAAGAAATAATGAGTTCTGAAAAAAAGTTTTTTTTTGGGGGGGGGGGGCGTTTCAGAGATAGGGTTTTCTCTGTGTAACCCTGGATGTCCTAGAACTCAATCTGTAAGCCAGGCTGACCTTGAATTCAGATATCTGCCTGCTTCTACTTTCTGAGTGCTGAGATTAAAGACAAACGTCACCACCACCAATTGAAATTCTTAATTCTTAAAAATGAATAAAAATAAGAATATAATCATCAGGAGGCCTTACTGGGCTCTGCTGTACCTGTATGCTAGGAGACAGACACCTCAGCAGGAACTCTGTTGTGTTTTTGAAATTCAAGAATAAGGCGGTTAGGTTCTGCAAATGGAAATAAAAGGTATGAAATTTCTTCCTTACGATATTTGAGGTGTATTTAAAAGTGTCTGTTGTGTTTTTGAAATTCAAATTTAATTTGACAGCTTATATATTTACCCAGCAGCCTTACCCAGGGAATACTGAGACTCATAGAACTGCTGGAATGAAGCACTAAGCAAGAAGAGGGCTAGAAAGCTTTTGTTTACTTATACCAGTGAAGGGGGCCCAGAGTTGGTCTCAAGATGCTGCTGGGGTCTGGTCCTTGTAAGTGATACAGCTTGCATAGGACAGGTATCCTGTCTGTCAGGAGCCAAGGAATACAACAAAGTCACATCACACCACAGACCTCACACAAGAGATTTATTAGGAGAAAAAAACCCAGGAGGGTGGCTGCCTCTGCTCAGGAAAGGAACAGAGAACTGGGCGGGGCTTATATATGGAGTTTCTTGGCAGTGGGGGTGGAGCTTTCCAGAGTGGCCTGTGGCTAGAGGGATTATATGGCCTGATCTTGGTGCAAACTCAGGGATTGGTGGATTTTTTTTTTTTTTTTTTTGTAGAGTGGGGCCTGGCCATCCTCCTGCCTTGGGGCTGGAAACAGCAATTATAGCAGTCAGGCCATTAGGGAAGTGGGGAGAGGGGATACCTGGCCACTTTCCCACCTTGAAGGGCTGGAATGGCTGTTAGAGCCATCAGAACACAGACCATTAGGGAAGTCTTCTGGCTGGGGCCTGACTGATGGAGCTCCTTAGACAGGGGCCTGGCTGTTCCTGTGCCTTGAGGGTTTACAAAGTATACTTTGTAATGTTTATAATGTAACATACAAAGTTTACAAAGGCAGTATCTGCCCTTGAGCTGGAGTTCGTTCTAATGAATAGCCAACAGTCCTGTGTCACAGTTCTCTAGGTCTGTTATGGACAGTTACAATAAATCCCAGTTAAACAAAATGTGGTCACAATTGCAGTGTGATCACCAGAAATGAAACCAGTGTACCCCATTGTTCTTGGGGCTCAGGGCACAGTTCCTGTGCTCTGAGGGTTGCTGACTCTGTGGTTTCATGTTTGTTGGTCTGGTGTGGCTCTTGCTTTAGAGTTCCTGAAAACACAACATGTATAGATAGGAAGTGGCAGAGGGTATGGCTTAACGAACCTCTATGTGCCCAGCATCCAGAATCAACAACAACCAACTCACGGCCTTTCTCATTTTACCCATATTCTCATTCCATAACTCTCCCAAGTTATTCTCAAGCTATTTCAACATACCATTCTAATTTTAGCTCTTATTTCAGCCTGCTTTTTAGCATCCAAGGACTCCCCTTTAAATATGACCACAACAGCCTGATCACACACACACACTCCAAAAGCAACAATAATTTCCACTCCCTCAAAAGCACTTTAAATAAAATTTATTGCATGGAACAAAAATGACCTCACAGGATTTTAGCTAATCCAAACCCTGATGGCATTAATTAAATACCACAAGCAAATTTGAACACCATTCTGGTGCCACTTAAAAGGAGCCAAATTCAAACAATCCATAGGAATAGAAGTACATTGTGTAAGCCTCTGAGGCACACAAGTGACCAGGCCCTTCCCCTGAGGAACACGACTCACTAGGTTCCACCCACAGAACACTCCAACTGCCCTAATAGCGCCCCACCTCCCTCTGCCACACCCTACAGAGTAAAAAGCTCAAAATTTGAACTTGAAAACCCACCAATCCCCATTCTGGAAAGCTCCACCGCCCTCCTCCCAAGAAAACTTATATAACCCATCTTCTGCTCAGTTCACTGCAGCTTCTGGCCCTAGCAGAAGTTCTAGGGTTCTTTCATCCCAATAAATCTGTATGGGGTTTGCTGTGCTATGTGAATTTGTAGTATTCCTTGGTTCTCAACTGCAAAGATACATTTCCATCTAAGTTGTAACACTTACATGTTGCTATTTTGTTTTTTAAGGAAGTAACAATGTTGCTCATGTATTCACTTGTGGATCTAACATGTTTATTGTGCATGTATCTTGCTAAAGATACAAAGATCAATAGGCTAGGTTGGCTGGGCAGTGGGCCCCAGGGCTCCTCCTGTCCCTACTTCTCCAAGCTGGGATCACAGACTTGTGCAAGTGTCTTCACACTTGCAACACATATGCAGACCTCCCCTCCCAGCCTATGACATGACCTTGTATATGAAAACAGTATAGTATAAGAAGCCAGTCTTCCACATCCTCAAGGCTTTGTGGAACAAAACAGTTTACACTTAAGTAGGTGAAATTCAAAGCAGAAAAAAACGATTACCAATGAATAAAGGTGGGGGTAGAACCTCCCATGGCGAGGGTGGGCTGAGGTGGGGGTGGAGGGAGCAGAGCAAAGGGCTAAGGGGGTGGCTCAGTGGTAGAACACTTGCTTAGCTATGTGTTCAATCCCCATCACTGCATAAAACAAACATACAAACAACAAGAAATAATGAAAAAATCCATAGAGCAGTGGAAGACTGCTTGCTGAGGGGGCCAATATGAATATATACATAAGACAAAATCACCTGTGTTACTCATTTTAAAAATCATTTATTTTGGAGCTGGAGAGATGGCTCAGTGGTTAAGAGAACTGTCTGCTCTTCCAATAGTCCTGAGTTCAATTCCCAGCAACCACATGGTGGCTCACAACCATCTGTAATGGGATCCAATGCCCTCTACTGGTGTGTCTGAAGACAGCAACAGTGTACTCACATAAAATAAATAAATCTTTTAAAAAATTATTTATGTGTATGAGTGTTTGTCTTCATGTATGTCTGTATGCCACATGCATGCTTGATGCCCACAGAGACTAGAAAAAGTGCACCGGATCCCTTGTAACTAGAGTTACAGGTAGTTGTGAGCTTCCATGGGGATGTTGGGAACTGCAAGAACAGCGCTCTTCATCACTGAGCCATTTCTTAAGCCTCTAAATTATTAATGTGGTGATAATCCTCTAATCATCAAGAGCAAAGGTGAGAGCTTCCCCTATGTTTGTGAACTTCTTATTCTGGCCCATGACATTTTGGTGACGTTCCAGGGTGCACATTGATGAGCCGATTAACATCTACTAAAGGAAACTCTAACTTTTACTCAATCTAGTCCTAAAACTCTCTTAATGCACAATTAATATTATTTTCATATACAAAGATCATGTCACCGTCTGCACGGGGGGTGGGGGTGGGGAACTCATGAAAGAAAGTGATCCCAGTGTGTAAAAGGCAGAACCAGAGAAGTCCTAAAATCCACTAGCTAGACAACCTGGACTATATGCTGAGTTCCAGATCAATGAAAGACACTGTCTAAAATGAAGTGATACCAACTATTTCCCGCAGCACCTACATGTACAAATGCCACAGATTATGTCATTGAACCCCTGCCACCTCCAGAAAGAAATTAGTATTGAATTATTTTGCACAGAGGAGGTGTGCAGAATATTTGGGGGTTGGGGAATTCTGCTCTCTTGGACTGTGGTTTCTTTCATCCAGCTAAGCAGCTCATTGAAGAAGGATGACTTCTGATCATATTTACTAGTCAAAAATGACCTAACCATCTGTGGTTCTGCAGTGGTCCTGGCCTGCCTGATGGCCTTTTAATGAGCATAATTGCAATTTAGTTTTGATCATTTTGTCTGGAAGTCAAGCCCAGGGTGAGGGTTTGCTAACCACCTGCTTGTAGCTGGTTTCATCTGAAGGGATTTTCCTGGAGTGTATAAGAGTGAGAGGAGAATGAATAAGACAGTGGGTTTGAGTTAAAACAAGAATAACTCTCCCACAGCTATGACAAGGGCTTCATGCTCAACTTCTGTCACGTCCTTGTATGAAAATGTCCTTATGTGACATAGTACTATGAATACACCCAATGGAAAAAAAATTGACATAGAACTTAAGAAAAATAAAACAGTCTTTAAAAGGAGAATCCAAACTACAGTGGGGGCGGGGGAAGTCTGCCTGTTTCCCAGCTGCCCCACAGTGCTGTAAATGTCCACAGGGCTACTTTCCATATTGCTGTGTTTATTTATATAGGCTTGAATAGACCCTTTTAAAGGCTTAGCTTAGTGTGGCTGTCGCAGACAGCTAGTTTACACCAAACCCTTCTTGGCATGACTTGAAAGCAAACGGTAAGTGGTGTAAACAATTGTATATGATTATAGGCTGCCAGATAATGGACATCTGGAGAACAAACAAAACTTATTAAACAGACAACAAATAGCCGAGGTACATATCAAAATCTGTGAAGCTGTGTCTCCTCAAAACCTTATTAACATGGCACAGCTGGATTAAAATAAAAAGAGCCATTTAAACATAAAAGGGGGGAATCTCCAAGTTAGAAAGTCTGGATTCTGTTCCTGTCTCTGTCACTAATTCACTAAGTGACATTGATCTTGACTCAGATTTGCCTGTTCCCTCACCAGCAGCAGGGATTTCAGGCCGATCCTGAGAGCACAGGACAGTCAGTTACCAGATGGCTTCTCAGGGTAGGATCAAAAGAAAATTGTCCTCTGCTTATGTCTCTCTTATCCTGTGGTCTCCAAACACTTGTATTCCCTCCAAATAGAGTTGGGGAAGGAGCAAACGGTGAAGAAGATGGCAAGTCAGGCCAAGACACGCATGGATGTGCGTACCCATTAGCCCAGCATGTGGGAGGTTCAGGCTGTGCCTTCAGTTCTAGCAGAATCGGGGCTACATAGCAAGACACTGCCAAAGGAAGAGATGGAGGGAGGAGGGTGGGATGGGAAGGGTGGGAGGGAGATA
>NC_034605.1:65398969-65403751 GCF_900095145.1 Mus pahari | reverse complement strand
ACAGCCAGGGCTATACAGAGAAACCCTGTCTTGAAAAAACAAACAAAACAAAACAAAAACAAAAACAAATTATTCTTTTCTTTATCTTCCTTCCCTTTCTTCTCTCCCCCCCTTCTCCCTCCCATTTCCTTGGTTTTTAATTGATTGCAGATGTGGTCAAATTGACACCCAAAATCAACCATCTGTGATGGCTAATTGTGATTGTCAACTTGGCAAAATCTAGGATTACCTGTAAGACAGGCCTCTGTACAGCCTGTAAGGGGTTAGCTGTTCTGGGTTAATTGAGGTGGGAAGACCTACTTTAACTGTGTGTGGCTTTCTAAATGCAGGTGCATGTGGCCAGCTGCCTCAAGCTCCTGCTGCCAAGCCCTCCTCACCAGGATGGACAGCATCCTACAACTGTGAGCCAAATTAACCCCTTCTTTCCTAGAGTCACGTTCCTCAGTATTTTATCACAAGGAGAGAGTAACTAATCTTCTCTTGCTACATTTTGTAAAAGTTACATTATTTCCTGTTGCCACATAATAGTTGTACCTATTTCCATAGTACAATATGGTTTTTTTTTCATTTTTTTCTATTTTTGAGATTATAATACAATTCCATTATTTACCCCTTCCCTTTCCTCCCTGCAAGCCCTCCATTATACTTCTCCATACACTCTTTCAAACCCACAGCCTCTTTCTCTTTTACTAATGGTTATTGTTTGCATATATGTCTATATCTATCTGTTCCTAAATATAACCTGCTCGATCTGTATAATGTTACTTGTATGTATGTTTTCAGGACTGACCATATGGTATTAGATACCCAATTGGTGTGCTCTTCCCTGGGGAAGACTGTCTTCCTCACACTCAGCATCACTTAGTTGCTTACAGTTCTTTGTGTAGAGTTGAGGCTTCATGGCTTTCTCCCCCCCACTTTAACATGTCCATTGTTACTATCCCAGTAGGATGGTTGTACATATATGAACATGGCTGAGCAAGTATCTGTGGCCTAGGCCTGAGGTATATGCTGCTAGCATATACCCAAAGAACTTTTGAATTCTCCACACTGGTTTCCAGGGTGACTGTATCAGTTTGTAATTCCACAAAGAGTGTATGAGGGTTCCCCTTTCTCCACACTCTCCCCAGTCAGCATTTGCCATCAACTGTTTCTTGCTCTCAGCAATTCTGCCTTGGGGAAGATGAAATCTCAACCTAGCTTTAATACAAATTTCTAGAGTTTCTAAGGATGTTATGTTGAACACCTTGAAAGATATTTCTTGGTCATTTTTACTTCTTTTTAGAATTCTCTTCTCAGGGCCATAGCCCATCTTTTGATTAGGTTGTTCGTTGGGGTTTGAATGAGAAATGTCCCCAGTAGATTCATGTACTTGACCTGGCAGGTAGTGCTGTTTGGTGAGGTCATGGAATGTCCAAGCTAATGCAGGACAATTACTAATTCAGAGTCAATATGGATAGCATAATGAGATAGTGTTTCTAAGCTCCCTTCCCTCCAAGTTAAGTAGAATATAATTACCCTTAGTCTTGAGGGGAGTTGACTCCAGGACCTTCCTGAGTACACTAAAGCCCACAGAGTCCTGTCTCATGTATAAAATGGGATGCATTTTGTGCATAACCTCTGTACACACCTTACCATTTAAACCATCTCCAGATAACTTAAAATACTTGACATGGCTCAAGTTCTATATAAATACTAGTTGTACTGCTCAGAGAACAGCAGCAAAATAATATGACTGTCCATTTCAGCATGCATGCAATTTTTTTCTAAAATTTTCAGTTCATAGCTGATTGATTCATGAATGCAGAACTCAGAGATACGGAGGTCTGCTGTCAATTTTATTATATTTAGAAGGATAACCAAAGACCAGATAAATCTCATCTAACTAATAAACAGTGGGAGCGGAAGGAAGAACTGGAAGAGAGCCAAATAGACACCAACACTTTTCTTACCAGAGTTGGTAAATAGTCCAAAGTTTGGGTGAGCAGTGATTCAGTGGTTAAGGGTACTTACTGTTCTAGCAGTAGCCAGGGTTTGGTTCCCAACACCCATGCTCACAACCACTTATAACTAAGTCCAGGGGATGTGGTGTTCTTTTAGAGTCTCAATGGACACCCATATGTGCATGATATACATAAACTCATGGAGCCCCACACAAATATATATACACCTATTTAAAAAAATCTCTAAAGTTAAATCAAGATATTGAGAAATAAACTTGAAAATAGGAAATAAACCACCAGAGGAAGTAAGTATCCAAATCTTATTTCTACTGATTGGGGCGGCTTGAATACGCTTGGCCCAGGGAGTGGCACTATTAGGAGGTGTGGCCTTGATGGAGTAGGTGTGGCTTTGTTGGAGGGAGTGTATCACTGTGGGGGTGGGCAATGAGACCCTCCTCCTAACCACATGGGAGTCAGTCTTCTGACTACCTTCGGGTCAAGATGTAGAACTCTTGGCTTTTTCTCCACAATCATGCCTGCCTGGGTGCTGCCATGCTTCAAGCCATATTGGTAATGGATTCAACCTCAGAACCAGTAAGGCAGCCCCTATTGTCTTGTTTTGTTGTTTTATTCTGTTTTGGTTTTTTATGAGACAGGGTTTCTCTGTGAAGCCCTAGCTGTCCTGGAACTCACTCTATAGACCAGGCTGGCCTCGAACTCAGAAATCCGCCTGCCTCTGCGAGCCAGCCCCTATTAAATGTTGTCCTTATTAGAGTTGTCTGAGTCGTGGTGTCCACAGCAGTAAAACTCTAAGATGCTGATTAGAACTGAGAGTGGGGAGTGGCCAGCTAAAGATACTGATTCCAGCAGGAGCTGCAGAGCCCTGCTTGCTGTCATGTGCACAGGGACTGCAATGAAAAAGAGGCATAAAACTTGGCATCATGGTGTTCCATAATCCCAATGCTCAGGAGGTGAAGATGAGAGGACTGTGAGCTTGAGTTTAGTCTAGAAATAGAGTAAAATCTAATAATTAAATGAAGAGTTGAGGAACTGGCTTAGTCATTAAAGTACTTAAAAAAGCATGAGGGTCTGAGTTCAACCCTCAGCACCTATGTATAAATCTGTTGAGTCAGAGAAAGGTGGGTCCTAGTACTTAAGGAGCAACCTAGGGAGAACAAGGGCTTGAGGACCAGCCTAATTGGCAAGGTCCATGCCCCAGTGTGATATCCTGTCTCAGGAAACAAAGGAGATGGCACCTAGGAATGACACCCAAGGTTGGCCTCTTGCCTCCACCCACACATTCACACACACTTGTTCTCCTGTAAGGACACACCTGCACATCAACACTCAGCTGCACACCCCCTCACGCACACTCCAATGTAAAGATGGCGCTACTCAAATACAAAGATATGTTCAGACTCTTTAGGAAACATGAATTGGTCTGTGAGCTTTCAGAAAGTCGAGTTAGAACTGTTCATACTGATTTTGTGTTTCAAATACTTTAGAAGCTACTCCGGAAAAACTCAAACTACCAAACAAATACTTTAGAAGGGAGAGGTACGGGAACGGAAGAGGAAAACCAGGTCCAAGCCCACATCCTCAATCCCAGCAGTGGCAGAAGGACACCCATACACATTTCATGCCCAGAGTGTTGGTACTGATCTAAGTATTCCTTACATCCTAGCACCTTTCAGAGACCCCCTCCCTGTCCTCCTGGCTTCCTGTGGTTCCCAGGCTTGTCCCCTCTTACCTAAAGCTTGTTTATCTCACTACAAACGACTCACCATTTTTCACTTCATGTTACTTTGCTTCTGTATCAGGTCTTTTCAGACAATGTACTGTTATCTTGGAGGGATGCACGCCAGTTGCTGCATTTCAGAATGGAATGCCTTTAACTTGGGTAAGGAGGGCACGTGCTGCTTTCACTGAAAACCAGAGGCTTTGGTCTGAGCCTCAATAACACTCCTCCATCCCAGAGGAGAGCACTCAGCATAGCACACTCAACTCACAGAGCAGTTGCTGCCCGTGCACAGATAAACTCAAGCTGGGGGAGGGTGACCTGCTTTGCTTTCTTTCTGTTTCTGGTATGAACTTGTATTTTCCTTTCCAGACAAGAGGCTTTGGGGTTCAGCCTGCTACCGTGAACTGCAAGCTTTCGGGGTATACAGAAGACCCATGTAGGGTTAGAGAATCACATTAAGCGTGGGTGTACTTTATAATGGACTGACCCCAGCCCTGTTTGCCTTTTTGGGTAACTTGGTATATTCCCTCCCTCAAGTCTTTCTCATTGGCGGATTTCTTCCAGTCCATCCAGTTTCACACCATCCCAGAACTACACTCATTTGCTAGGGCACTGGTACATGGGCAGAGGGTCAAGTGGTCGGGCATGTGGACTAAGTTGAGCTTCCTGTGTTGGAAGCCAGGTGGGGAACACCTGGAATCATACCCCCTCTCCTCCAGAAAGTGACCAACATAGACTCTAAGCCCTCACAGTTGCATCTGCAGTGTTGAACTGTAAATGACAAGGACAGTTTGTGAC
Source organism: Mus pahari (assembly GCF_900095145.1). Lineage (NCBI taxonomy): Eukaryota > Metazoa > Chordata > Mammalia > Rodentia > Muridae > Mus > Mus pahari. The sequence continues at coordinate 65,399,269 of NC_034605.1, read as the reverse complement.
TCCCCTGAAGGAAGCCAAGCATCTGGAAGGCTGGTTAGGCATGCTCCTCATTTATGCCAGATAGCTTTGTAGTTAACACTGGGTTCCGGTCTGTAGCAACTGGAGCCACACAGGAGAAAACACACACTTGGAGAGAATACTATAGAGAATGACGTATGTAGCTGCTTTCTTCCCATTAAGACATCTCAAAATCTGCTTTTGTGGCAACTGAAAGCTCAAGTGTAGTAGTTAAAACACACACTCGTGCGTGTGCATGTGTGCACGCCTACACACACACACACACACACACACACACACACA
>NC_034605.1:65388957-65398719 GCF_900095145.1 Mus pahari | reverse complement strand
AGAGAGAGAGAGAGAGAGAGAGAGAGAGAGAGAGAGAGACTTCACCTCCAAACTGGCCATGTTTTCCTCATGAATTCTGAACACCTACTGCCTTCTCCTGGCTGGTCAATGTAAAATGAACTTGAGACCTGCAAATAGGACTTCTGTAAAAACACTAGCATCTCCAGGAGAAAAATTCCTTTGTTGTCAAGTTCAAGAACTCTTTCTGTCTGAGAAAATGACCCTTGATTTTATAAACAAGATGACTGAGTATCCTGAAACAGAAAGGCTGAAACCTGTGCACAGTTAACAGGAAGCTGATAAAGTGGCTGATTGATCACTTACTCTTCTTTGGTCAGAGGAAAGAGCCCTAATTTTCACAGAAACCTACCTTTGTAATTATTTTGGAGTTTTATTTCCACTAGTGGATATTTGTTCCTTGACCACCCAAGTGTTCTTCTCTGCTGGCAGCACTTTAAAATCCTCTCAGGAAATCTCTTTCATTCTGCAAGCTGATGTTGGGAGCTGGGGGCAGAATTTGTCCTACTTCCTGCTCCAGAGGTAGGCTACGGTGGCCAATAAAAATCTGGATTTCCAGTCAACCTAACCATTAACCCAATGTTAGCCCTGGAGACACAAAGGGCATTTGTCAGGAAAGCGTGCTTCTGCCTTCTTCCACAAATGCAAAACCCAAGCCAAACAAAACAGCATCATAACTCATTCTTACTGAAGAAGACACGTTGGGCCTGGAGTTGCTGCAGACAGGAGGGAGGAACTATGTGGTAACTGAGGATGCAGTTAAGACAGACAGCAACCAAGACCTTGGACTTCCAGCTTTTTACATCCTTGTTTGGGCCTGCCAGATCAAGCTTTCTTTGAGGCTAGCACCTATGCAGACATTTCCATTATGTAAGCCAAGAGACTCGCTTGACTGTTTAAGCCAGGGCGAGTTGGCTTCCCTGTTGCTTATGACAAAATAGCCTTGGGTAATACAAGCCCCTTGCTTCGAGCCTTTCATATCCCCCACTGTCTATAAAAACAGGTTAATGGATGTTTGTAGACTTGGTTGTAGTGCTTAGTGTCGTGGTATGTAAGTATGCCCAGTTTCACTAAGATGCATGTATTAAATTTGTGCAGCTTTCTTTCTGTGTCAATGATATCTCAATAAATGTTTTTTTAATAATAAAAAAAAAGGTTTAAAATCTTTAGCTTAGCATCTGAGACCATACAAGGTTGGTACAATGCCAATCTCTTCTAGCCAAACTAAACTCATTATACTTCCCAGAATCTTGTTCTTTTCTGGGTGTTATCCCTCCTTCAAGGTTACTGACCTTAAACTTCACACACACACACACACACACACACACACACACAGAGAGAGAGAGAGAGAGAGAGAGAGAGAGAGAGAGAGAGAGAGAGAGAGAAGCTGTTTAAATATATTACATACATTTATAAAATGTTATAGTTAACCTTATTATTATGTATAATTGATTTTTTAAAATAATTATTTATTCTTCTCTCATACAATACATCTCAACTCCAGCTTCCCCTCCCTCCACTCCTCCCAGTCCCCTTCCCACTTTTCCTCGCCCCCAGAACCACCCCATCCATCTCCCCCCAGGAAAGAGCATGCCTCTCAGGGATGTCACTGAATAGAGCACGAGATACAATAAGACCTGGAACAAACCTTCACATTAAAGCTAGGTAAGGCAACCCAGTAGGAGGAAAGGGGTCCCAAAAGCAGGCAAAAGAGTCAGAGACTCCCTGACTCTCATTTCCGGAGTTCCCAAAAGTGAAAAAACAAAAAAACAAAAAAACCTGGATGGAGCTTGGGCACTCTTATGGAAGAACAGGAGGAAGGGCTACAGCCCCTTAGGAGATAGGAACTCCACAGGAAGACCAACAGAAGCAACTAACCTGGACCCTTGGGGCTCTCAGAGTCTGAACCACCAACCAAAGAATATACATGGGCTGGATGGACCTAGGCCTCCCTGCACATATATAGCAGATGTGCAGCTTGGTCTTCATATGGGTCCTAAAGAACTGGATCAGGGGCTATCCCAAAAGCTGTTGCCTGTATCTAGGATATGTTCTTCTAGCTGGGTTGCCTTGTCTGGCCTCAGTGGGAGAGGAAGTGCCTAGCCTCACAGAGATTTGAAGTGCCAGTTTGGGGAAATATGCAGGGCGGCCTCCACCTGCTCAGAAGACAAGGGGATTGGGGGTGGGGGAAGGATTGTGGGAGAGGGTGACTAACAGGGGGCAGTGAGTGGGATGTAAAGTGAATAAGTAAAAAAATAAACACAAACAAACAAATAAAAAATTAACCACCATTATTAGTCAAACTATATTTCTTAACTCCTCAAATCCCAGTGCCCATGAAAACAGATGAAGTAAGCATATTTAATGAATATATCGTTACTTTGAAAGCACACTAGGGGTTTCTTAGTCATAAATGTATATTAAATGATCATAAAATATAGACTGGTGATTCAAAAGCCGCCTGGACTGGGTAAGTCTGCCAAGTAGGTGTGCAGTTTGACAACCCTAGTGCCCTATATTGACATCCATATTCTATACTGACGGCTAGGAATGATGGCTGGCCACTCAGAAGGTGCCCAGATCAAACCGTCTGCAGAATGCCTGTGTGTATGGTGCTGGCAAGGCATCTTCTCCCACCCACCTTCTCCTCCCCCCTTCTTGAGGTCTGTTTACAAAGTGAAGAACACTTCCCACCCCCACCCCCCACCCCCCACCCCTGTGTTCTGCATGGCTTCGGCAGAATATTTTTTTATGGTAACTCCTTAAAGCTTTATGGCACTCTGTGGTCTATTACCTTTACATTCTTTCATGATCTATACTGCGGTGGAAACAGGCTGTCCTTCACATTTCATAGCCCGGGTGTTTAATGACATCACTCTGTGAGACGAAGGCAAAGCCATAAGAAAAATTCAATTTGGCCCACTCTAGCCCCAGTTGCCTTAATTAGTCTCCATTTTTAATGCAATGAAAGGAATAAACCTCAAGACGGCTGGCCAGGAAAATTATAAGCTTTCAGGTACACTGGGTCACAGTAATTTTTTTCTGCAAATGTCATTAAGCCACTGATTTACTCGCTATCTTCAGAACACAGATGACAAGGAGAAAAACAAGAGACTCACATAAATTTTTTAAAAGGCATTAAATTACACTCTCCGGTACCATCCCCTGTCTTGACATCCTCTCTCCAGGCAGCGTCTGCTCTTCCTTTCTTTGTGTTCTGCCTGACCCTCACTGTGAGCCTTTGGGCTTTGTAAAACACAGCCGTGTAACATGGCACCGGTCCAGCCTCACACCGTACCACGAAGCTGCATCATCTGCGTTACATCCCTCCCAGCCACACAGTTAGGGCCACTTTCAGGGAGCGGGCTTTGTGCTTCTTAGCAAACAGATGCCTCTAGAGGGGCCAGGGCTCCATTTGGTGCGCCCAAGTAGGAGTGTGATATTTGCACAGAGAGAAATGCTGGGTTCCTAGAACACCAAGAGGCGATTCAAGACTTTTCTTACAAGTCAGTAGGACTTTATATAGATTATTTGCATATTCATGAGCACATATATTTATTGAGTATGATCTGAGCATTTCAAAAAAGAACATTCACCATCAACTTTACCTTTTCTGTGGGTGATACACTTAAAACAACAACAACAACAACAAAAACTGAAGTTAGATTAAGGTTGAAGCATAGTTGAAAATTTTCTTTTCTTCATTAAAAAAAAAAAAAATTAAAGGTATGTTCACATTTTGCAACCCAGGCTGACCAGGAATGTCACTGTATATAGTCTAGGCTGGTCTTGAACTCAGGGCCAGGTCATCCTCCATATTAATTGAACCCCAAATTATTACTTACTATGTTTCACCTGGGATGCTCTTAACTCCCTTTGGCCTGTCCTCAGGGCCATGTTTTTATGGCTCACCTAACCCATGGCAGCTTCTCCTTCCTCCTCCCACACCTTCTTCTCCTCAAGGTTCTCCTCTGACCCCAAGCCCAGGAAACAAACCCCACCTATGTCTCTTCTCCCCAGCTGTTGGTTGTTGGCATCTTTATTTACCAATCAGAAATAACTTGGGGGGCAGGGTCACAGGTCTAATGTACAGACTCCAGGTCTTGTGGGCCGCATTTAGCATTACAATACACAGCAAAACCAAACCTCCACAGATGGTGGTGATTCAAGACTGAGGGGTAGTGATGGTAAAGACTCTATCATTTCCCCCCTTTCCAAGTTCTAAAGGGTTCAGAATCAGCTCTATATGGTACCAGTAACAATAAAAGAAATGCATTGTTGACAGGCATCACTCCCTGTGGGTTCTTTCATATCTTTGGGGTGTGCAGATAAGTCCAGCAAGAGACATTACCAGGCTAGTGCTACCAGTTTCAAGACACTCTGTCTTGCCCTGAAGATCTGTAGGATTTCTCAATCAGTTCAGGCTTCAAATATCATATTTATTTGCTGTTGTTCCTTGGCACCAACATTGATATTTAAGGACATATCAATGGTTTCCTCAATGATTAATGAGATGAAATTGTGGACAGGATATACTTCCTCTATTCCCAATCTGTTTTTTTTTTTTTAATTGAAGGCAAGAAAAGACTTATTAGCAAGAGAAAACTTGGCTTAAATGTTAGAACAGTTGCCTTTAAAAATATATGTATCTTAAGTGTTCAGAGACTGGCAAGAGGCCAGGAAAGCACTCAGTGGACCTCTCCCTCCCATGCTCCGCATCTTATGGGCAGAGTGTATGCCTTTCTTCTTAAAGCACCACCCAGACTCCCGAGGTGGGGAGCTTACCTAGTCTTTCCTCCTGTTTTCTATGTAAATAAAATGGTTAAATACGAATCGAGCGGACTTGGTTTGAAGACAAATAGAGTAATAAATGTTAAGCTAACAAAAGCCTCCCCCCCCAAAAAAAAAAACCCTTGTCCATGTTGGGAATGACAGTCTGGTTATTGACTTTATAACTCCCAAAGTGTAGGGGAGAAGATAGCACAGTGATCAAGACCAGAAATCACACCAAGCCTGAAGCAATTCAACCCAGCTCCTGCCATCGATGTGGGATTCAAAAGTTCTTACAAACTAAAGCAAGATCTATGTCATAATATAGAGAAAAGGGAGAGAGAAGAACTGCTTGTATGAGAGACACATCTGAATATTAAGACTATGTTGAGCAAAAGAAGCCAGACAAGTGCACATACTGTGTCCTTGCATTGGAAAATTCAGGAAAGGCAGCATTCCATGGAGAGTTTGGGACAGTGGTTGCCTCTGGGGTGGGGGTGAGATGGGAGTTTGGAGATCTCTATAATGATACAAACATTCCATTTCTTGATGTGGGTGGCATGCTTCAAGGTGTGTGTGCTTGTACCACTGAGCTGGATCTTCAGATTTGTCTGTGTCACACTATGCACTTCAAGTACAGACATTTTAAAAGGACATCTCACTTAGGAGGCATCTAAGGACAGAGCTGTAACTAAACTGACTGACAGATTTTGAGCATATGCTTGCAGGCAAAAGGTTTTTGTGTGATTATCGTTTGATCCTAGCAAATCTCTCCAAGATTAGATGAGGGTTTGCGGGAACCTCATTGGGATATTCTCCCCTTGCCTGTTCTTGGATTCTGGGGCTACCGATGTGCCTCAGTTGCAAGGTTTCTTGGGGTAGGGAGTGCTGGTACTTGATCAGGGCTTATCTCTATTGTGTACCTATTTCAAGAATTGCAGAATATCCATCATGCCTTGGAATGACTTGGTATGGGTCAACTGGAAAATCACTGAAACTCAGACACTGCAGGAGGGCATTGCAGTGCTGCCTGAGCATCTGAGCTTAGGCATTTCTGGTTCGTGCGGCTTGAGCTCCAGTTTACTTAACTCAGAGGAACTGTGTCCCCATGACAGGGAGCTTTGGTACTGATGCAGAATGCATGTTGGTCTATGCCTCGGTCCCCTTACTTTATAGCATAGGCCAGCACTGAATGCCATGATTGTGGAGTTAGAGTAGACCTTCAGGCTCTATGTCTCATCTCTTCCTTCTCTTCCCCTCCCCACTCCTCGCCTTCCCTTCCCTCCTCCCCATATGTGCATGTGTGCATGTTCATAGTTATGTGCACATGTTTGTGGAAGCTAGACAATATTCTTGTGTGTCATTCCTTGGGCACCGTCCACCTGCTTTTGTTTGTGACAAGTTTCTTACTGACCTGAAGCTCACCAACTAAGTTACTAGGCTGCCTGGCCATCCAACCCAGAGGATCCATCTGCCTCCACCTCCCCAGTGCTGGAGTTATACTCATGCACTACGACATCTGACTTCTTTTTAAAATGCAGATTTTGGGATGACACTCAGGTCATCAATTTATGCAAGGCAAGCACTTTCTAGCCCTCAGATGAGCCCCATTTGTGGATGGGATGTCCAGTAGGGTCTTCTGCTCTGGGTAAGACTGCTAAAGGTTATATGGTAAGGTGAATGAAGAGGAATCCAGCTGCATTCTTCTGACCTGAAGTCTTGTTCTTGGTCCACTACTCCAGGAAGTAACAAACACAGCACATTGTGCAAATCCAGCCCAGTACCTGTTCACCCAAGGATGTTCAGTGAAGTTTCAGGGGGTAAATTTGTGTGTTCACAAAATTTCCTGGCTTTGCCTCTTGGCCCACAAAAACCCAAAATACTCTTCAGCCCTTCATGAAAGCACATTCTGAGTGCTTTCGGTATCACTTCAAGCTGTCCCTGTCAGTAAGTAGCAACTCTGACAGGGTTTCTGAGCAACAGCTTTTTCTATGCTGCAAGAATAAGACAAGGGACCAGAAAGAGGTCAACTTTAGTAAGGTACTAAATACCTTGTAACAATGTCTTTTCCAATTCTCAAACATGTCTTCATATGGGTCTGATTAATCCACCACTGGGGTCTTCCTTAATTGTAACATCTCTATTTTTCCACTCTGCATCACTCAGTGTGATATATACATGCTTATATGTGTAGGGGTATAGGTGTGTGTAAGTGTGTGTATGCAGATATTGGGAGGCCAAAGATGTTGATGTTGGAAGTCTTCCTATGCTGTGCTTTTCCTTAGTAATTGAGACAGAGGACAGCCTCATGTATCATGCTTCAAGTACTATTGCCCCCCACATACAACCTGACTATTTTATTTATTTTGAGACAGGGTTTTAACCACTGTTAAACTCAACAAGCAGGCTAAACTGGCTGGTCCAGTTAGCTTCATGATCTACCTGTCTTCTGTGCTCCAGTGCTGGGCTCACAAATGTGTACTACCAAGTCGGCCTTACGTTGGGTTGTTGTGGTGGTTGTTGTTGTTTTGTTTGCATGAGCACTGGGATTGGGATTGAATTCAAGTCCTCACACTTGTCCGACAAGCACTTTACTGAACCATCTCTCTAGGCCCGCTTTCTGGTTTTCCTTTTTAGCTTGAAAAAATAGCTCCGTGGAAAGCTCATACATTGAGATGATTGACAGTAAGAAAAATCACTCCAAAACATCATAGAATGTTGATGTCAAAACTTAGTGATTTTTTTTTTGATGAGTAGATTTTTGTCTTGGGGGAACCTTAGGGTAGGAAAGGAGGGCTCCTCTAATAAGGAACTTAGGAAGATGTACACCCGACTGTTGAAGAGGAGCACATTAAGATGGCCACATCTCATTGCTTCTCTGTGCATTGTGAGACAGAATCTACTCCCCAATCCCTTTCAGCTAGGCTGTATTATGATCTGGGACGCCAGGGGTGTGGTGACAACCTGAGACTTCTGAGAAACCGTGCAATGTCTACTTGGATGTCTTAGAAAACCTTGTCTCTGGGGGCCCCAAATACCACAGAAGAGTATGGGGGACCTTCTACTTGGTGTGTGGGAAAGATCACCTGTGGGCTCTCTGAGCCCAAGGGCTTGCAAAGTCCAGGCTTCCTCTCTGTTAAGCATCAGAGAATAGCCGCCAGCTGCCACTACATAGGACAGAAGAATTGCTGATATTCCTAAACCAGAAAATTGGAAAAATAAAAAACAAAGCCATTGTTATTTATCATTGTGTTTCACGGAGTATGTTATAAATGGGATAGAGAACAATTAGCTTCTTGGGGTTTCCATACAAACTGCTACAAACCAAGTGTCCTAGAATGACAGAAAAGGATTGTCTCACAATTCTGGAGTCTGGAGGCCTTCGAGGTCAGCAGCGTCCCACTCTCTTTGATGGCTCTAGGGTGGACTCTTCTCTTGGCTTTCTGGGTGAACAACAGCCCTTGGCTTGTAGGTGCGACAGTCTGAAGTCTGTTGTTACATTGTTTTCTCTCCCACTCTGATCTCTCTTCACAGCTCTCGCCCCACTTCTCCGCTCTTATAAGGGTACTAGTCATATCAAATTAGCTTCCTCTCTAGCTTGGGGAGAGCATATTTTATTTGATTACTTCCATAAAGACCACATTTCCACATAAGCCCACATTTAAGGTACTGGGAGTTAGTAATACACTTTTGGAGAGAGGGACACATCTGACAGAGTCCTACCGCAAAGCACTGAGTACAAGCAGCTTCCTTGGATGACGCTAAGAAGCACTGGAGCATGGGGTGGGGAACAAGACAGGAAAGGCTCAAAATATCGTGTACTCTGAAGGAAGTTGCCTTTATGAGCAATGGGAGTCAATTCCCCTGGGAGATTTGGTAGAGTGTGTAGAGAACACCACACATCCCACCACCAGTAAAGAAGATGAAGAATTTATGCTTTAGTTCCCATCCATCCCTTGCTGAGGAGTGCACCTTGGGAACACTCATTTCCTAGCACGGGAGAATGCCCGAAGCTAAGAGAATTGCACCACTGCAGAGCAACAGGCTTGCAGCAAGCTGCAGATGGCACATCTAGGGTGGTGAGTGGTGGGTGTAGGTGTGGGTGTGAGTGTGGGTGTGGGCCATGGGTGATCTTTGCCACAGACATGCTATGTTTTTCTTCTTTGTCAAAGACTTATTGAGAAGAAAATAGTTCAGAGTGCAGAAAGGAAATTTTTACTCTGAGAGTAAAGAGGTTAAAGGGCTTTTCAGGGCAGATGACCCTGGGATTCAATTATTTTGGAGTTTCTAGCACATAATTCCATGTAGGAGCTGAGAAGGTAGTTCATTCAGTTGGTAAAGTTCTTGTCATATAAGGATAAAGACCCAATTTAATCTGTGGCATCCATATACAAGCTTGCACAGTGGTATGGGCTTGTATCCCCAGTGCTGGGAAGTATAGACAGGAGGATTCCTGGAGCTCACCTACCCGCCAGATTTGGGTTCCTGACTATATATACATGTGCATGCACACATGCACATATGCATGACCATGTATATATACACACAATTTAAAGGAAAACCACAAAAGTTTAGTAAAGTTTATTATTACCCAGACCTTGTGTTGGGGATTTATTTTGTTATTTTTGTCATAAAGAAGCCTAGGCTGGCTTCTAACTTGTGATCCACTAGCTTCAGCCTCCTGGATGCTGTGATTATAGTCCTGGGCCACCATAGCTCTGCCTTACTGTTAGTTCCTCCCATGGGGGGACATATTCTACATCTAGATTGACACATATGGGACCTGATCAGCACACAGAATATAAATGGATGAATTTGGGAGGTTGTGAGACCTGGCTATGGTAAAGGGAAAGGGATAGAACTTTTCTCTTACAATGTTTTCAAGAAGCAAACTTAGGGGAGGTACTTACAGAAAAAAAAAGAAAGAAAGAAGGAAAGAAAGAAAGAAAGAAAGAAAGAAAGAAAGAAAGAAAG
>NC_034605.1:65378198-65388442 GCF_900095145.1 Mus pahari | reverse complement strand
AGAAGAGAAGAGAAGAGAAGAGAAGAGAAGAGAAGAGAAGAGAAGAGAAGAGAAGAGAAGAGAAGACTGTTCCAGGATTACATGTGGCATTTGGGCTGTCCAGGGTTGGAAGCAGAATAGAACTGGAGTCCAAGTGTAGAACATCTCATTCCGAGTGTATCCGGACTCCTCCCAAGAGGCTACTCTTCTGGGGGAAAAAAACACAGATACTCAAGTGGCAAAAGGAACATAAAATGAAGGCATCTTGGTCATGTCTTTGAATTGTAGTGGGAGGTTCTTGTAATTGTAGTTGTAATTGGGCAAGATACCTTGTATCATTGTTAATTCAGATGATGCAGAATACCACCTAAAATTCTCCTTAACACATCTCATGGAGGGAATAGGAATTGTGTATATATTTAATTCAAAAGATAATTCAGAGTTGGTTTGATAACTCAGTGGTAGAGCACCTACTTAGAACACTATAGGGCCCTGGATTGTTGAAAGAAAGAAAAAAAATCTGCAAATAGGACTCAGGTCAGAATGCTACAACATTTAGTTATTTATCCTGATCTATCCTGTCTGTTCTCTCCTTACCTTCTGCACCCCAAAGGGAGGTCCGTGGGGGTTAGCACCAAGGCCTCTTTCTGGTGAGGGTAAGTGGGATGGATCTGAGGCAATTGCTTTACTTCCTCATTGTACCTTTCTGTACTGTCTCATTTTTAAAAGTGTAGGTATGCAGTGGAATTAAAAAGCAATGAACGGACAAACTGAATCCTTACTGTTACCATCAAGGTCCAACTGAAAAAGCTTTGGCATACGGGATCTGTTAAGGAATCTAACCTCGACAGTGGTGGTGTATGCCAAGGAAGGAATTAGACAGAGATTGGGGGCCCAAGAAGAGCACAGTCAGCCAGACCCACAAGCTAAGCACGCTAAAGTAGGAATACTTAGAAGCAGCCTGGAGAACCCTGACTCCACAGATGGGCACCAGGTAAAGATCCCAGGACTGTGACTGCTTCAGTAGAGGTAGAATCAGTCAGGACCTGCCTATGGCTGGGATGACTGTCACACAAGACCACCATGATAGTCTTAAAAAAAATTATGACTTGGCTTCGAGATGGTTCATTGGTTCAGAACCCAAGGACCTGAATCCAAATCCCCAGCACCCATATAAGGAGCTGGACATGGCCTTGTACATGCCTGCAACCTAGTACTGTGGAGGGCAGGGACTGAAGGATCACTGGGGCTGCTAGCCTGCCTAGCTCCGGGTTCAGTGAAAGACTTTGTGTCAAGAGAGTACAATGAAGAGCAGTAGAACAGGATAGATACATAATGTCCTCCTCTCATTTCAATACATGTGTGCATCAAAGTGCACATACGTGTGCATATAGCAGACACAATTGCTACAACTGTATGCATATATACTCACATAAACACAAAGAACTCTGGCTATTGGTGTATACATATGTGTGCATGTTTAGGTGTGATGTATGTACATGTATGTGCATGTGTTTGGGGAGGCCAGAGGACTTCAACTGTTATTTCTCTCCTCAAGTGCCATCCACCCTGTTTTCTTGAGACAGGGCCTCTCACTAACTGCATAGGTTAAATTGGCTGTCAGTGGTCCCCAGGAATCTGCCTGTCTGTCTCCCCAGCCCTGGAATTACAGGCACACACCATGGCTGCCGGTTCAAGCAGGTTGAGCTCATGTCCTCAAGCGTGCAAGACAAGCACTTCACTAACTGAGCTGTCACCGAGACCCCTCAGATTACTATTTCAATCAGCTTTGGCATTATTTATTCTTTGTCCATGCAGGCAGATCATTCTGAGACAATCCTAATTTGATGTGGTGTGTCACAGATGCCATAAAGCACTGTTTTTAATTCTGACCCAAGTCTTTAATCAAGTTAAGTGATAAATTCATTTTGACCAGCAGGCACCATTCTTGTACACATTTTTACTTACGTATGTAGCATGTGGGCATGTTACTGAGGAAGCTAAAAGAGAAAATCAGATTGCCAGAGTTAGAGTTATAAGCAGTTGTGAGCTGTGTAATGTGAATGCTGGGAATTGAACTTGGGTCCTCTGCAAGAGCAGTATTCATTCTCAACTTCAGTTTAGTCTCTCTAGCCCCATTGAACATGGTTCCTAACCTCTGACATGGCTTCTTGTGTGCCTTCATCTTGCTTTGTTACAACTTTCCACCATCAAAAAAAAAAAGCTATCTGATTTGGAGGGTAGCCATTTGCATTGTGGAGAAAGAATTTTTTCACTCACTATTGAAGACGGGAGAGGATTCCAATCGACATCGTGGTGTAGGGACGAAATCTTAACCCCAAAGCTGTTTCTGTTTTGTTCATATATCATCCACCAATTAATGATCGACCCCAGAAATGCCCCTTCAGGATGCAGCAGGGACTAAAACATACGCTGTTCTCCTTGTGAGGGAGAGTGCTCGCCCAGGGTCACTCAACTCTCTGGTAAGTACAAAGATAATATGGAATAAATATGGTCTTTTCATACTATTATTGTTTTTGAACAGGATCTTATTATCCTGTTCAAACCCTTGATGCCTGGGACTTAACTGTGTAGCCCACTTGGGCTTTGAACTTAAGATCCTCTAGTCTCCACTCAATTAAAAATGTGAACCACCATGCTCAGCTAAGATGTTGGTCTTTAAAAAATATTTATTTATTTATATTTTGCATGTATGGATTTTTTGCCTTCACGAATTATTTTATCCTATAGAACTGGAGTTACAGACAGTTGTGACCACCAAGCTAGAAACTGAACCTGGGTCTACTGTAATAGCAGTAGGTGCGCTTAAATGCTGAGCCATCTCTCCAGTCCTAGATGTTGGTCTTTTTAGGAAAGTGTTTATATCAGTTATACATTAACAGTGAGTTTCGTTACGACATCTTCATACATGTATATAAGGTATTTCAATCGTATTGATCCTCTATGATCATCTCTGTCTTCTTCTGATGATGATCCTTCCCTTTCCCACCCTTTCTATTGTCATCTATTGTCATCTTTTCACAGTGTGTGTGTGTGTATGTGTGTGTAAGAGAGAGAGAGAGAGAGAGAGAGAGAGAGAGAGAGAGAGAGAGAGAGAGAGAGAGCGCCAAGGAATTTCATAAGTGCTGCTTATAGCAATATAGGTGATATTGGTAAGGGATTGTTCTCAGCAGCCTGGGCACCTTAGCAGAAGCTACACCACTGAGAATAATGTCTTTTTCTTACCCATCAACCATTAACTACAAATAATTCCTCAGGGAGGGATGCGGACCCATGAGCCCTCCATAACAGGGTATTAAAAGACTGGGCCTTGTAGTGATCTTGAATAGGTAATTCGCCATGCCATGTTCTACAGCAATTCTACCTCCACCTCTTCTTCTAACTCCCACAGTCTTTCTCTTCCTCCCTCTATGGTATTTCCCGAACCTTAGAGAGGGTGGTAGGGATATTCATTCACGGATGAACACTCAAGATGTCTTTTGATATCATTCGTCTCACTTGTGGGAAGATTCTACTGAGTGACGAGCAATCAAAGAGAAAACTACTTAACTGATGGTGCTAGAACCCACAGAGGTGGATGAGCCAAGGACAGAGTCAGGACAATTATGACACGTACTTCCTACATTGGTTCAGGAGATGGAAAGAAAAGAAGAGGAGAGGAGAGGAGGGATGAGAAGGGATGATTTCCGTGATTCAGCTTAGCAATACATGTCCTTCTGCCCGTGGTCACTTGAGAAACCTCCATCCTTTGAGACTAACGAGTATGCATTAGCTTACTTTTTGAGTCATGTTTCGTTGAGGTCTTCACTCAGATTTACTTTACACTCGATCAGCTCCTGCTTGAGGAAGCATGGTTGCATACTTAAAATTTAAAAAACATAATTAGGGCATACTGAGAGATGCTATAAGGAGGGGATTGCCCTTTGTTCAACACTCAGAGAAGCGCCTTATTATTTTATAAGTACATAATGAGTTCTTGGAATGGTCTCTTTGAAGGGATAGTGCTGCACTTTATAACAAAACAGCACCATTAAAATTTGATAACAGACATTTGTGCTTCCGTCAGTGCTTAGGGCTCTTTCAAGATGGTACTTACAGTTTTCCTAAAGTGCATTATTTATGACTAGAAAGGAGGAGTGGGGGACTGTACATCGTCATTGGCTGTGCCACACAATCAGGTCGGTCGCTTATGCTTTTCCTAAGTTTAGCCGGTAGTGTAGTGAGAAAAAAAAGAGGTTTGGCTTCAGACCCTGTAGCTGCACCATTTTCATGACAATGATGAATTTTAGTTTGAGCCAAATAACATTGTTTTTACTCCGTCATTTGTGATGTATAAAATAGCAGTTTTATGTGATCCAACAAACCAAGTATTGCACAGCTTGGAAGGGAACTGAAGGTCACTGGAGATGAAGCCCTTGGCTGGCTGCCTGCTGTGCTGTCAACATTCAGAGGTCTTAATTCTGCTAATGATGTCTTTTCACTTGTGGGCCTTTGAGAGCATTTATTGAGTGTCCATATCTGTTTTCTTTGGTCTATACCTTCTCTGAGCTATGACTGTTAACACTCTCCACGAGACTTTCTTATTAAGTCTTCCTAATCTATTGAGGTCTTCTGTGCTGAGCCTTAACCATTTTTCTTGAACCGCTGTTCTAAATCTATCATGATCAGTTTTAATTTCAGAGCCTAAACGATGGTTTGGGGTGTAGTACCACATGCTTGTAATGCCAGCACTTGGGAGCCAGAGGCTAGAGTACTGTGCGTTAGAAGTATGTGTGGGTTACAAAAAGCCAAAACCCAAACTGCTGAATCAAACAAACAGAAAAGGGGTGATTGTATGGTCCATGCACAGCCACAATACCAGACTCAGAAGCTACGGAGTGCAGTAAAGACCGGGGTGACCGCAGACAAGAAATTCTGTCACATAATCTGACTCAAAACCAGTGCCAGATTCAGGTTAGTAGAGTGATTCCATTCAAGCCGGGAGATGGTCACCAGTCACCCCCCTATTATGATGTCCACACGTGCTTAGCGGGAGGATATCATCCAGAGTCCCTAGTTAGTGGGACCAAAAGAAAATGTAGTTAGGAAGTCCAGCCTGTGAGTAAAGACCCCAACCTTCCCTCTTTATTTAATCCTCAGCCAAACTTAGGGGACAGTGAGCATCTTTCTGCTTCTTCGTGGACCATCCTGGCTCTTAGTCTCACCCAGCAACATTCCATCAATTCTCCAACTCTATGTTCATTGGCATAGGTTGACTCATGCTTATATTGTATGAATTTTGATTGGGTTAAGAGGGGATCAGGGATCTAGGGCCTCCCGCCTCAAATGCCAACCAGGGTTTTATAGTTCATAATAGTTGGTGTATATTTTGACAGAATGAGGAGACATTCCTCCTATCACTCTGGTAGGTATTAAATAGTCTCTGATATATTTTGTGCCTCACGAAATCCTAAGTGGTCAGAAAAAGAACACACTGCCAGGACTTATCCCTTACCCAACCCAATACCTGTACTCCTCTTACTGGCCCTCCACTGGAACATCAAAGTAAAGTCTCTGCTCTTTACATTTGGGGGTAGAGGGAAACCTAGGGGTGGTAAGGTTTTACTGTGTCCCCCAAATTTCCTCTACATAGGAATGTGTCTCCAAATCCTATGCTCATGAATTTGGGTGGCACCTGTGATTAGATGAGGTCATAGCTTGGAACCCCCAGGATTCAATTGGTAGCTTTTAAAGAAGAGACACATGACTCAAGCTAGCATGTTTGGTTTAGCACATGTCCTGTGCTGTCTTATTATTCAGCATAGATTTTCCCCAACAAGAGGGCCTTCACATGATGCCGAGCTGATACCGGTGCTGTGACCTTGGACTTCTCAGCTTCTAGAATTCTGAACTAAATAAACCTTATTCTTCATAAGTCATCTGATCTTAGGTATCTTGTAGTATTGACCAAGGCATTCAGTAAGCAAGTACATATTATATCAGGAATAGTTGATGACTACTACAGTACATATTATATCAGGAATAGTTGACGACTACAGTACATATTATATCAGGAATAGTTGACGACTACAGTACATATTATATCAGGAATAGTTGACGACTACTACAGTACATATTATATCAGGAATAGTTGATGACTACAGTACATATTATATCAGGAATAGTTGATGACTACAGTACATATTATATCAGGAATAGTTGACGACTACAGCACATATTATATTAGGAATAGTTGACGACTACAGTACATATTATATCAGGAATAGTTGACGACTACAGTACGTATTATATCAGGAATAGTTGACGACTACTACAGTACATATTATATCAGGAATAGTTGACGACTACAGTACATATTATATCAGGAACAGTTGATGACTACAGCACATATTATATCAGGAATAGTTGACTACTACAGTACATATTATATCAGGAATAGTTGACGACTACAGAGAAATAGATCTTGGCAAGGGGTTGAAATCCAGGGCTATCCCAGACACAACCATGCCCTGTAGTTTTCTGAGTCAGGGGCCTGGCCTTTACTGAGCTTTTCTTTAGGCTTTGAGGGTATCCTATAGACTATGTTGATATCATTATTCATTTCCGCTAGGGAAGATCATTGGGGAAAGCTGGCACCATAGTCAGAAAATGCTGGGGCTGGAGAGATAGCTTTGTTGCTTTTACAGAGGACCCAAGTTCAGTCCCCAGCACCCACATGAGGTGGCTCACAACCATCAGTAACTCCATGTCCAAGGTAATCAAATCTCTGGCCTTCCAGGCATCCCATTCACACGCACACACCCACACAGAGACACATTCATACACACAATTATAAAGAAACTACTGTCTCTCCTGGAAATGACATGAATAGTATGAAGGCATCATCTAGACAGCTCCCAGGAGAGGAAGACTAGAACAGCATTTCCCACTTTTGTAACAACAACAACAACAACACTCCTAAATTTTGTGTCCCAAGTACCAACTTGTCCTGACATAGCTCCATTAAGCAACTCTCCGAGGTTCTTATGGATCACAGTGACAGTAGCACTGAGAGTGGGTTTCAACTGCAGATTTTCTGCCCCACCCTTAACTTACTGAACCAGAAACCCCAGGGCAGACCTTATCCATCCACGTTTTAGCAGGCACAGTGGGTAACTATAATCCAATGGTGCTTGAGAGTCACTCACACCTAGACTACACTTATGGGAACAGTATTTCTGAAGTACAACTTCTACTTTGTAGTTTTTAAGTCATTTTCTCTCCCGAGCTGTGCTACAACATTGCAAATCAAAGAGACATGCTATACACATAAAACAAAACAAACAACAAAACTAAAACAAGTGAAGATACTTGAGGTTAGAGAGTTAAGGGAACCTGAAGCTCATGGAGCCAGTGAGCACTGGAGAAATAGATTGTGGGGTGTAGTGAGTGTGCCTGTGACCTCAGCATTCTGAAGACAGAGGCCAAGAGGATCGTGAATTTGAAGGGATTAAAAAGAGTCCATTGTGCCATTTCTTCTGTCCTTCTGTGATCTCTCTATTTTGGTCCTCACTATTGTTCATAAATCTAAATAATACTGACACTAAGAGGTTTCTGCCTGGAGACTCTTAGACCCACAGAAGACAGGACAGTGAGGTGATATTGACATGTCGAAATCTTTAACAAACATCTCCAAGTCTAAGCCATAGCTTTCTTAAATGAAGGGAGCATTTTAATTCAAGGCTTTCCTCTTTAACAAAACTGGAAAACAATCACCCCACATGGTCCACATGGTCTCTCTCTCTCTCTCTCTCTCTCTCTCTCTCTCTCTCTCTCTCTCTCTCTCTCTCTCTCTCTCTCTCTCTCTCTCTCTCTCTCTCTCTCTCTCTCTCTCTTGTGGTCTGGCTGCTGTTTCTAGTGCTTTGTAGAAAGGCCCAGGTTTGCTGGTTGTACCAGAGGAGTCACTGGCTTGTAATTCAGGGGTTTTGTGTGGATTGGTGGTTTCATGACCCATACTGCCACCTCCTGGGGATCTCTCCATGGCCAGCTGTATCATTAGCCTCAGGGTTTCAAACCAAAGACCATAGGTTATGGTCTTTACCTGCTCTGCTTTCAAGGAGCTAAAGTCAGGATGATGGTGACCATTTAAAGAGTCATATGCAGGAAATTAAAAACATTCTTACTGCACATGAACCAAGAGAGGAAATGCATAAGGGATTACTATTTTCTTGTTGTTTTAAGATAGAATCTCAAGAAGTGCCAAGCTGATCTTGAACTCAACTATGTAGCTGAGGATGACCTTGAACATCAAATCGGCTGTCTCCATTTCTCCAGTACTAGCATTGCTTGCACCATCGTGCTATGTTTGTGAGGTTCTGGAAATCAAACGTAGGGCTTTGTGTGTATTAGGCAAATCCTTTACCAGCTGAGCCATGTTTCCAGTCACTTTTTTGAAACAGAAATTAATAGAATGGTTGTCAAAAATAATGGAAGAAAATGTAAACATTCATAGTTTGTAGTGACTGGTTCTGGAATACAGGGCTGTGAGCATTTGGTAAGTTCCATTTGTTTTCCAAAATTTCTAGAATAACCTGGTTATAGGGCACATTCCTTGGGATCATGGAGTGGGTAGCTTAGAGTGACAGAAATTCACTGATGGTTCTGGAGTCTGAACTCAAATTGTCCACAAAGTCATGTTCTCTGGAGACTGGGGAGAATCTGTTTCTTGTGTAGTCTCTGGGTGACCAGCGATCTTAGTCTCTGTAATTGTTGCGCTTCCCACCATCAGGTGGTTCTCTGTGCATCAGTGGATCCTACAATGTCACTGTCTCTTGAGCTAGGGGTCATCATACTGCAGAATGACCTTAACAAAGTGGCACATTTATGAAGATTGTTTCCAAATGACATCTCAATCTGAGGCTCTGGGTAGGATGTGGCTTTGGGGGACCCCTGTAAAGTACACATGCTTTGGGTTCAAATCCTGTTTAAGCTACTAAATGCTTTAATCTTGAACCAGTTATTGGTTGTTTGTGGGGGGAATGTGTGTTGTCTTGTGAGATACCAACTGCACAGGCTTTGGGTGAGGATAAGTGTGAGCTCTTGGTGTGTACCTGTCAGAGAGGTGAGTGCTCAGATCTAGGCGCCTAGTGTGTCAGATCTAGGCACCTAGTGTGTCAGATCTAGGCGCCTAGTGTGTTCGCCTTCAGCCTCATAGAATGATCCTTAAGTTTAAAGAAAGGAGGACACAGGTCAAAGAGAATGTTGGGGTGTGCGATTTCTACTTTTCTTTTTCTTCTTGACTTATATCAAGCACCTAGTTAAAACTGTTTTTATTTAGTTCTGAGACACATGGTCATAGTTAACTGGTTGTTTTCAACCAAGAGAAAATACCTGGGCCTATTTCAGTCTTGAGAGAGCCTCAAAAGATTCACAGTATTTTAAAAGGTAAAGTAAGACTGCCTGTCACTGCCCTTCTGTCTCTCCCTGCTCTGTATAAGTCTGACTCCTAGGGCCAGTTCATTTGAAAATGACCCAATATATAGCCAAGGTCTTCCATGTTGAATGAAGGAGATGTGAGGTTTACTTAGAGACAGTAATAACCTCACCAACCCCATTTAAGTTCTCATGAAGTTCAAAACCTGGGGATTTAGAGATATTGATAGGGTAGATAAGGAGTTAGGGAAATGAGGCATATTCTCAAAGAAGCAGCTCGAAGCTTTCACATGTGGACTGCTTGCTGTGCAAGCATGAAGACATAAGTTATCATCCTAGCAACCATGTTAAAAGCCTGGGCGTGGCCATGTGCACCTGTGATCCCAGCACGATGGAACTATAAGCAGGAGGCTCATTATCACTGGTGTTTCCTGGTTACCAGGCTAGCTCCAGGTTCACCGGAAAGACCATATCAAGGACACAAGGCAGCAAGTGGTGGGGTAGGATACCCAAAGTCCTCCTCTAGTCTCTGTGGGTTCACAGCTGTACACACACATATGTACACACCACACATATGCATGCACTCTTCCAGATGTCAACATTTTAGAAAGCAATCCTAAAACTGTTTATTACTGCTTAGTTAAGAAGGAACCAGAAGAAGAGCTGGGAACCCGAGATGGCCGCAAAGCTAAAGGACACACCAATGGGGCTGGTGAGATGGCTCAGCAGGTAAGAGCACCTGACTGCTCTTCTGAAGGTCCTGAGTTCAAATCCCAGCAACCACATGGTGGCTCACAACCATCCGTAATGAGATCTGACTCCCTCTTCTGGAG